>NW_028297182.1:9543820-9692359 GCF_055798465.1 Pogonomyrmex barbatus | reverse complement strand
GTTGCATTCGGAATTCTTTTTAACTTAGCTTCCAAGCTCAAAACTGCGATTTAATGGATTTCCGCCCTTATTTCCGTCCCTAGTGTAGAGGTCTTTTCGTTTTAAAATGATTATTTATACGGTTGAAATTATTATTGTCAATTATTTATCATAAATTTTTCGCCAGGGGCGATAAAATTATCGCATTTACATAGATATAAAAAAGAAGTGTTCAACAATCTTAGCTTAAATTGTAAAAATAAATGCTTTTTCTATTTTGCATTTTGAAAATTTTAATGAAATTTCAAAGTTTAACGCATCGTCTATAATCAACGTTTTGGACATCTTGAGAATGTGATTGAAAATCATCTAATTTTAATTAATTTTCTTCAACTTTAGGATTTTTTTCGAGTTTTTACCAAAAGTCGAGTTATCAAATTGAAACTTTGTAAGCTTCGATTGCGTTATGTGTTTTAAAAAAAATATGTGTTGTCTCGGACGGACTTTATTCCGCTTCTCTAAATTGTCTTAATCGCGCGTTTCCCAGACACGCTCGCATTAATTCCGTATTCCACGTTGCAATTAAGGCTGCGCGCCTTAATGCGCGCACCTAACTGTAGGTAACTGTGTAGTAACCGATCGGCTCCTTTATCGGAGCGATGCCTATGAACCGGGATTATTTTTAGAACAACCGGTATATACGGTCAATAGAACCGATGGCGGCCGTGCCTGGCGTGACGTAGCGGAGTACGGATAAAAAATTGTTAATTAACTCGCACAAGTTACTGACTGTCGGTCGAATTACAGCGAAATTCAACGTACTTCGTTTCTACCTCCGTCATATAAATATGACAACAGATTCTTCCGGGACGGAGACGTTAAGACTGTGAGTTACGTTGAGGATATAATAAGAGTATTTGGATTACAGTGGGTATATATAATTTCAAACGTGTTCTAAAGATTACAGAGTATACTGAAAAGTATACGTAAGTTAATAATATAACTTCTACCTGTTACTTAAAAAATAATATCACATCATACATAAATGATAAATATTAAAGCATAATTAAAAGGACAAATCATATATTTTAATAGTTTAAATTATTTAAAAATAATAGATTATAAAATTTATAACATATACAAAAAGCATATAATATTTGTGTATTTGATTATATTTATTTTATTGCCTATTTGATTATATAAAAGAAAAAAAAAACAACTAATTACAATTGATTATATTGGAATAAAAAATAAAACCTGTGAATAAATAAAAAAATTGAGATTCAAATTTTACATGATTTTTTTAATTCACAATTAGATATATAAGTAGTGAAAATGTTGATGAAACTGTTTTATATGCAGTAAAATGTACAATAAAATATATAATCAAGTACACATTGTATACTCTTTTTATGTTATTTTATGAATTTTGCAATTTGCATTTTTAAATTCTGATATGATACATAAATTTGAAGATTCAGATTCGTTTTTTTAATATCCAAGATTTTATACAGGGCATTTAATCCTGTTCCAATATTAAAAACAACTTTTTTATAAACTAATGCTCAATCAGAAGTGAATTATAATATTTTTTTATTGAAAACAAGTAATATAACTTTAATAAATTTTGTTCATTAGTGTTCAAAAAGATGAAAAGAAGATAAAAAGAGATATTCGTTGCGAAATTTTACGGTTAAATAAGCTGGGACTTGAAGGAATTTAATATATAAAATCGTCGCGACGGTCTTTTCCCATTTGATCTTTCCTCAAATAGAAAAGGGGGAAGAAGAAAGATTCTGCGACCGCACTTCTTTGGAATATTATCCGAAAGTCAACCTTCTTATTTCGCCTCGACACAGTCCTGAAAAGCCGAGAATAGCGCACTCCGTGAAAGGGATTAGCTGCAATCACAACGCCGGGCGATTGTGACGTGACGGGAATGTAACGCAATTACGCGAGAGTGAGCGCGAATTCTAGATTCCGGAGCGGCGGAGCATCCGCGAATAAGCGTCGCAATTCACGTCCCGTTCTCCGGGCGTGCTGCGCTTTTTTTTTTTTTTTTTTTTTTTTTTTTCGCCGCGTTACAATGCACCGCGATAAATAATTCCTCGTGAAGCGTGAACGTTTAACAAGCCGCCGGAATAACAGTGCAGATATCTCGCCGCGCGAGATAATAGACGTATAGCGCTATTCCTTGCTCGGATTTTCTGCGTCTATTTTCGCCGGCGGAAATGTCGCGTCGTAACTAAAATAGTGCCTCCGTCGTAAAAATCGTTTCGCGGATGGTAAAAAAAAAAAAAAAATTAAAGTTCTCTATTAAAATAATAGACTCGACTTGTATTGGTTTTATTTTAATATTAATTTATATTCTATGAACTTAAAAGAGGAAGTAAGGGGGTAGATTTATGACACACGTTATAATCCTCCTAAATCGCGTCAAATAGGTCAATTTTATTCTATGACTGTGTCAGACATATAACTTCATTTTGACGAAATTTACATTTCTTTGGGCACGCCCGACGGATACATCGCGATTTGCATAAAGCGCGACGGGCGGGGGGGGGGGGAGGGGAGGGGGGGGGGACCGCGGGATCCTCTTTTGCGGGAACGTTATATTAAATGGTGTTCGTCACCCAAACGGTCGGCTCGCGACGAAATGTAAATTTTGATGATTTATCGACGAGGCATTCGATGAGCGACCATCGCCGAATGCCTTTTTCGCGCCGCGTCCTTCGTGTAATCGATACGTATCGTATATTGGCCGCGGTACAACGGGGAGATGTACACTGAAAAATCGCCCTTTTATATCATCCGCACGCGCGCGCATGGTCGCGCAACTTTAAAAGGAAATGGGACGACGCGCAAAATGTATCGCGGCACCTTTCACCTTTGTCGAGAGAGAGAGAGAGAGAGAGAGAGAGAGAGAGAGAGAGAGAGAGAGAGAGAGAGAGAGAAGAGAGACCACTTTTCGTTATTGTCCACCACTACCCGAAATTATTCAGTCGTGGGACGACATCTCGATAAATTCACTTCGAGTACACATCAAACGAATTTTAAGCGCGTAACATACGTCTCGTATGAATCGTACCCCGTAGTATTACGCCGAGAGCAATTTTAACACGTGCCTTAATCCGACACGCAAGTTCAGTTTAGAAGACCTTTATCTCGAGAAGCTATATCATATCACGTTTTTTAAATTTGTCACGTGTCCCCTTTTCTCGGTAAGCTCCTGCGCGCGATTTAAAAACTCGTATATTTGTAAAATTTAAAGAATTTTGTAATTTACAACAATGTGATAATTACGTAATAATTATCTTAATAATTCGAAATTCGAATCTAATTCCAGAGAATCAATTACAAAGAAATAGAATAATATTCAAGATGTGTTAAGGTGATATTAAAGGTAATATTGAATAATAAAAATTTGCAGCTTGAAAAAGATGTTAATTAAATTATTTAATAAATTTTATTCTAAATTCGTCGAAGAATTTTTCCGTAAAAAAAGTAAAATATTCCAAGTTCTAGGGCATGTGATAATACTGCTAATATAGGAGAATTCAGTATTTCTATATTAGAAATTTAAAATAATATTAATATTAAAATTTTATGTAATTAAATATTTATTTCCTTCCATTCTGTCTCTAACTTCTCTTTTTTTTTTTTTTTTTTGTTTTGTCGTCTGAATGTCAATTTTATCCGTTTTTCAATTGTCTTTTTATAATTAATGTCGACTTACGTTAAATATTGATAAACCGCCACCATTTCTTCTCTCTGTTATACAGAATTTTTCACACGGACAGGATATAAATCTCAGAGAGAGGTTCTCTCTTGAGAAGAGAAAAAAAAACGAGGCTCCATCTTGACACTGTTGAGCTAACGTGAGCTCTATCATTGTATTGCTCTACCGCGGTCTCTAATCGCGACCCTTGCGGGGGTGGTACGTACGTGTACGTAATAACTGCCGAGTATAGTATCGAGGCAGGGGGGCGAGGGGGGGGGGGGGGTGAAATGGAGGTGCCGACTGAATGAAGCCGGCTTCAGGTGTTCAGCCGCAGTATTGATCGGCCCACCCTTGTACATGACGGAACACACGACACAGCCCTCGCCGTCGGCTCACCCCCCCCCCCTCCCTTTACCACTTAGCTTCTCTAGCGCGACCCCCGGCAGGAGGGGCTTTCAACCCCCTTCCTCTCTCCTAGCTCCCCTTTCGGCCGGCAGCAAACGAGCCTTTCTCAGTGTCAAGGTTGGCTCGAGCTGCTTTGCCAAGCAAAGACGAAATTGTCTGCGATTGTCAACGCGGAATGGCAACGATATTAAGAGACATTGTGCGACATCAAGTGTTAAATCTAGCAAGACACCCCCGCGACCTTCTTGTCTTCGTAGGGGACGACTTGATCTCGGAGACTCGTATTAAAGCGAGGAGAGACACGACGGGAATTTAATTTCGAGGCGGATGGAGCTGTTGAGAGCACTGACATTGTCATTTTATTTTTGTTTTTGTTTTTCCTACTCTGTAAGATATTACGTCTTATTAAATGTATGATAAGTTCTGAAAATGGCACATAAAGATGATAAAATAATTTTTAATAATTCAATTTCGAAAAGAAACTTATGTTTAGTTTATTTGTAATAAAATTGTAATAAATTATATATAAATGCTGCTGTGTTTTGTCAAAACCGATATAAAATATAAACGGTACAAAGTTGCGAAGGGTTCCGAAGTACTCTGCACTACAATCGTGATTTAGTAAAGTGTGATTTGGTAAAGCGATCTAATTTTGCGGAAAAATAATTTTTCTATTCCACATGAATTAATCAATTTCCACGGCAACGAGTAACTTTTATTTAAATTTTTATTTTGTATTAATATTAATATTTAATATTTGAAAATAAATTTGTGTGTGAAAATAAACTTTAATATTTAAATGTTTTTAATCTTTCAAGAGAATATTATTTTTATCTATCTTCAAGAGAATTAATTTTTTTTCACCGAACATTAATTAATGAATTTTTTACATTGTTTGAAGAATTCGCGAAAAGAGCTGGAATATTCCGTAACAGAGATATCGGTTTATGAGCGATTATCTCCAGACCAGCTTCGATCTTTCTTCCGGCGATAACGGAAGACTTCCTGAAGCCATTAAGGGAGTTACGGCGGGTTTGTCCTAGAAAATGATGTCGTTACTGTGTGACCGCGACGCGACGGCAGGTCTCGCGTTAAAGATCCTATCGAGGATCGCTAGACAGTCACGACAAGGAAGTCTCTCCCGCGACGGATTTAATTGTCCCGTTATTCCCGTCCCGTGGGAATCGATAACGTAATCGGTTCGCGTCACGGCAACCCGATGATAACAATGGAAAAAACGGCGATCGATCGCCGTTGTAAAAATAAATATCGCAAATATTCGTGGACGCGTTCGTCTGGAGCAACGATGTCAGCAAATGGACGCCCGAAGACGCGTCTGAAAAAAAAAAAAAAAAAAAAGACGTAAATTATTCGAGCGCTGCTGCAGCAAGCTTGCAATTTGGATGAATATTAATCCGTAAATTCGCCACATACCTACATACGCAATAGTGATAGATACCTGATTAATTGCATAGCAACGTAACAACGTAAATGCGTTTAATTGCAACGATTTCGCGTCCTCTGTTATCGCATCCATGTCATTATGGTAATTAATTATCACAACATCATCGAATTAGAGAGATCGAATTAGAGCGAAAGCGTATTTTGGTATACTGCAATATCTGTAATGGAGGATATTTCAACATTTCATTGCATTGTCGAGTTAGCGCTAAATCGCGAAACGCGAGGAATTATTTTAAGGTGAATTTCTATCGACGTTAGCGTTTAAGGAATTTGCGCTGGAAATATACTGGAATAGCGACTTTAGCATTCGTGGAGCTTTTCGTGCTCCTAGGAAATTTAGTTTTGCAAGAAGAAAGACAAGCGTATTAAATTTTCATCGCGCGCTCGTCGATAGCTGCGTGAAAACATTCTTGCGTTACCGTTTTTTGGGAGCGAGACGCGACTTCCGAGAAAGACTTCCGTAATAAAATTTTCAGTCGTTAATGTGGCATTTGAATGTCGAGGTGATTTCTTCGCCAGCACGAAAATGTCTCCCGGGAACTCGCGGTGTCTCCTGATTTATTTACTCGATCGATCTGGCCGATATCCCTGAAATTCAGGCCGCGGCTTTTACGTTTAAGCCGCTTCGGGTGGTCGAGTCAAGGATTGCCATGCTTAACTTTATAATGCAATATAAATGCAAAAGCGTGTAAAGCTTTTTCTCCCGAAGTAATATTAAAGATTTATCGACTGTTTTTTAACAAATTGTCTATCTAACAATTCTCACGTTAAAAGTTTCAATATTATAATTTCTATATTTACTTTTGCAATTGTTTTCATTATCGTGAATTAATTTATTAACAAGCAACGCAGAAAGCTTTTGTTTTGCTATTCATTTCGCGTTGCTGATCAGTTATATATAAAAATAAAAACATGTGCAAAAAAGAAGAAAAAAAAAAAGAGTAGATTTGTAGAATATATTTTCAAAAATGTAATTATGTAAAATTTGTTTCGCATTACCATTAATTATTAAAATAAATAAATAGAAATATGCAGTAAAAAAAAGGGAAAGAGAATTCTCTTGAAAAATTTATAATTTTTGGGCCGGATATAATTTTTACAGTCTTTCTATATCTCAATTAAAATTTCCCAAAACTGAAATTTTCCCGATTGCTAGAAACGCGACGTGTATGGTATTATTTAATTGCAATTAGGACAAAAAAAACTTCCTTAGTCACCCGTCCCCGTCTTCCGTCGCGTGACCGTGCGATATGATCGATCGATCGATGATTAATTCCTCGCTGACCGCAATCGCGCGCGGCCGCGCGTTCTCCTCGGCAGGTGTGACCGAGAAGGAGCCGATCGCCAGCCGAGGCATGGCCAGCAGCACAGAGGACTACGGTTCCGAGCTGCAGGAGTTGCAGTGGGGCGGCGGTACCACCGGCACGCACTTCCTGCGTGGCGGCGGCGGCGGCGGCAGCGGCGGCGGCGGCGGCGGCACTCACTATCTGCGTAGCGGCACCGGCAGCTGCTACGAGGCCGAGGACCTCGAGCCCGCCACGACCGGCCGGCACCATGGCGGCCAGCACCGCGGCTACTACAGCCCGCCCGGCACCAGTTACACCATCGTCGAGAGGCCGCCCAGCGCGCCCCATCATCACTCCTCGCATGCGACTCCCTACAGGTCGCACCGGGGTCACGGAACCACCGGCGGCACCGGTGCCATCTCCCCGGAACAGGTGCTCAGGTATGGCGCTCCCCCTTCCCCACGATGACAACACCCGATAGACCGCCCCTACCATGACTGAATACGTCCGGGGTGTATCGAAATCAAGTTACGGAAATCACCCTCGTAGATTTGTCTGATACACGACACACCTTTTTTTCTTCAAAATATATAATTCATTTTATATCGTTTGCAGCTTTTTTTTTTACATACGAGAATTTTTCTTTTTCTTGAGACACCTGGTACCGTTCTGGTACCGTTTCTTTCCAAGTTTATTATATAAAATTTATTATGCCAAGAATCTAATGCAAAATACAAAATTCTCGTTACGAGATTTTTAATCGCTAGTAGCAATGTATATAAAACACAATTAAATAATGATTTAATTTTTTTCCTAGGTTGTTCGGTAACAGCGTCTCGGAACGACGTCAAGGAGATCGCAGATCGCCGGCGTCCAGTCCGGCGAGCGTGACGACGGTTCGCGGCACGCCAACCGCGTCCAGCGGCTCTCAACAGCAGCAGCAGCAGCAGCAGCAGCAGCAATCGCAACAGTCGCAGCAGTCGCAGCAACAGCAGCAGCAGCAGCAGCAGCAGGTCGGGAGTGTCGGGAATCCGCCCACGTCGCCGATCGCGCAGCCGCTCAGTCTACAGGAGCTCACCGTAAGGACAATCACCATGACGAGAGATCCGCCGGACTCTCACCATGGCTTTGGCATCTGCGTGAAGGGTGGCAAGGACGCAGGTGAGATCCGCAGTACCTTCAGGCTACCCCCGTCGCCGTACTTCGTGCCTCGAGAACGAGGTACTTTCTCCCGAGCAGCGGTTTATGCTCTATACTCAAGTCTCTACTTAGTTCTCCGCACTCCTCAGGTCAAAGAATTTTACGCCTCACGTATGGCGCCGCTGAATTGCTCCGCAATGCGAGTCGTCTGGCCGCCACCGCCGCCGCCGCCGCCGCGAGATTCTACGGGTCGTCTAACTGTAAAGAGGTCGATCCCGGCGACTCGGGATTTTTCTCCCCCCTCCCCCCCGGTTCAACTAAAAAATTTGCTTCGCGCGGAATCGGGAAATCGCTCGAGAACACATCCTAAGATAAACTCGAAGATACATTTCTCCGACGCGGAGTAAACCGCGGGATACCAACTTGGTGCCGCATCGGTGCTCTAAACTTGCGACGTTGTAAATTTTTATCCGTCGCTTCTCTCTCTCTAGAAAAATGAAAATTACGATCGTTCGTACGATGGAGATCTGTAAAATTTGAATTTCTTTGAATCAACCTCCTGGATATCCAATTTGATGTTATTTCGCTATCACTTCTCACGTTTCACGGCGATATTTCCGACGACCGAAAAGAGAAGAATTTTCTGCTTACCTTCTCGATAAGTGGAAATTCTTGAATACAGATTCTAGATAAATAAACAGAAATTTGCAAGTTGTTTCAATGATATTATTAGAAGGTATGGTTTCCCGCGTACGATTATCTAAGAATAGACGCGATCAACATTTAACAGTTCGTTGATCTATCGGTATCTAATCTAACGCTTAATCCTCGTATCTTGTTATATTTGCGATATCAAGGTTTTACGATTCAATCGGCTTGCCAGATGACTCGCTTGTCACACTTATCGTTGCCAACTCGTTTCTTTGATTACTGTCTTTTTCTCGTGCTGCGTGCCTAAGTCACCTCGGTTGGCATTCATCGTGCCTCGACACCTTGCGCTTGTACGTGCTTCAGCATCGTAAATCGGCAAATCGTCCTTGCGCATACGCCTTGTCCTCGCGACGAAATATTTGGTGCTCTCATGATTCCTTAATACTCAGAAAAAAAAAAAAAAAAAAACGCGACAATATAAGAGAAATATTTTTCCATTTAAAATTGCTCGTGAAAATAAGTTGTGTTTTTTTTTTTTATAATTTCATGTGTACTTAAAATCATAAAAAGTACGATTTATCTAGTTAAGTACTTTTTTTTTCTAAAAAAATGTGTGGAATTCTTACAGAAGATTGTTAAATTAACGATTCAATAATAGAATCGATAATTGTGACCTAGAAGTATTATAAATAAGAATTACTATCTTTCTCTCTCTGTTCTATAATTAAATTGGTTTTGAGTATTCATTTGTATTTATATAATACGTGTGGATTCTAATTGATTTTGATGGCGGAAAATGAATTCTTTCGTCGTGAGGACGATACTCGAAAGCGGGGCGGGAGGGAGGGGGGGGCATTTTCACGATCGTTAAGCATCGTTTTCCACTGCAGTGACGATTGTTTGCACGCGAATTCGGTAGAGAAGGAACGAGCGCGTTTTGCACAGACTCTCCCCTTTCCTCTTATCGTTTTTTTACCCCTTTCGTGAGGGTAAAACTCCGATCGGTTTTGCTCCGTTCGATGGTCTACGTGATAACGAGCTATCGATCCATCGAAACGCGATTGCGCCGAAAATCCGACAAGCGGAGTTCGTCGTTTTGCCTAATCTTTCTGGAGAATATATTTGTCGGAAAAAGTAAGAGCGCTTCATTGCATTATTTAACAATCGTTTATTTTTACCTGTTAATCAACTCTTTTGTACAAATATTCATATTATTTTATTTTTATTAGTATAATAATACCGGAACATCGATTCTTTATACTACAATGAATAGTGGAAATAATTTTTACAAACGGCAAACTGTTTTAATCTTTTTACAAAATAGAGAAGATGATTCATAACATTAAGGGTGATTAAAAATTGTCATATTTTAAAAAATAGTTTGTTTTTGTATAATATTTTCTTTTCTTGACTTTTTCAAGGATATTAAGATTTTTGAAGCATTTTAAAGTCATGCCCTCGGAATATTCATTTTCCAGAAAGGTTCCTCCACTGATATGTGAGAAAAATCTTGTAAAATCCACATGACGAGGGGAAGAATGCGCGGGAGGGCCGCCTTAAAGTCGTTGAAGTAAAAGCGACAAGATTCGGTTTCACGGTCTCCAGCCTCTTAATTCTTGCAGTCTCAAAAATAGATTAGATTACCTCGCGATGTAATATTTATTAAGCCTAATTTAAGAAACCAACTTGCATACAATGAGTTTCCTTTAATCATCACAAAATTAAGGAAAAATAATTAAAAATAGTTTATGAAATAGTTAATGAAATAGAATTATTTCATTACATACAATTTATTTATTTATTTATTTATTTATTTATTTATTTTTTTTTGAGATTATTTAAAATAACAATTATAAAATTATTAAAATTTATTATTATTAAAATTATTTTATATATTTTTTTAATATTATGTATTTAAAAAAAGAAATGTATTTTCTTTCTACGTGTTACGTCGCTTTGTAGTAGATAGCAAAATCAGATACGTATTAATTCGACAACTTATAATGATGTTATTGGCGAGACTGCGAGCGTTAAATCTCACGCTTAATCTCACGCACGCGATGCTGCACACATGCGCGCTGAATATCACCATCGCTTGACGAGCTTTATATCATCGCCGAGAATTCGAGCGTGAAACCCCCGAATCCGAAAAGGCGGCCCTCGAGAGACCCGTGCCGTGCCTTGCCTCGCGCGTGGATCGCACTACTGAAATCCGTTTCAGGCGATGCTGAAACTCCCAGGGAGTCCCGGAGAAAAATGCGCTCGCTCGTGTCACCAATTTCTTATCGCACTATCGAGTTTTCACGCCTCGAACGTAAAGGTTTCTATCGCCGAGATTTTTAGATCCCGTATCGAAATAAATATATCCCGATATATCGCGATAAATATCTTTTATCTGAAAACTGACCGGAATCTTTAAAGCTTCTGAAAACATAAGGAAAAAAGTCTTAAAATTTATTCACAGTCTAAACGGATAATAATTTACATTTTTTATTATTATTATTATTTATTATTATTTCGTTATTAACAATATTACCGATAAACATCGTGCTCCTCCAGCGGTAGAGCGCCGGTGGTTCTCTATTTCAAGTCTAATCAAATTTTTCTCACCGCTGCTGATCATCTCCGCCGCACGTTGAGGGAAGCTCGTTGAACTTGACGCGAGCTTCCTGGGGATTTCGCCATCGTCCGCGACCGACCGGCTAAGATTGAGAATAAGCCAACTTGCGTTGTGTCATTCTTATTTTCTGTTTCGCTGTACCAGAAGCGCAGTCAGGTAACTCAACGAGAGAAAGGAGGAGTTTATAACGCCATCGCACCACGAGTATCTGTCAGAAAGCTACTTCCTCTCTCTAGACTTGGCACGCCGACAGCTCGTTGCATGAGTGTACAATGCATATGCGTGTAGCGTATGAGTGCGTAGAGGAAAGTTTACTCGTATACACTTCCGTCAGCCGCAAAGCTCCGCGTAAAGCGGAACGTTCGGAATAATAACGGAGCGGCACCGTGCACTTAAGTGTTTCATTACTACAAATACCACTAAATTGAACGAGGATAAATATTTTCTGCAACTCGGATTCCTTTCTCTAAAAATCACTTTTATTATATATAATACATGACATTTTCAGCTATTTTATATGAAAATTTCTATTAAAATCTAGACTTAAGTGCCGGGACATTTAAAAACTTAAGCTCAATTCAAAATTGAAAATTTGAACAGTTAAGAGTTAGATTGCGATTAATTATGATTGGAGAATAATTAAACTTCTCTATTTCTTTGGTAATTTAAGAGACAAGCTTCTCTTCAACTCAACTTCAATTCTGCGCGTAATTCTGCCGAAAACGTTACTTCTTAACTCCAATCAAATTTTTATTGCATCAACTTTATTTTCCTCATCAGAAACTTCATTCAAAATATAATATGATTAAAAAAGAAGTACAGAAAAAAAATCTCGAAAAGTTTAGTTTGCACGAAACATTCTGCATATTGCAATAATTGGAGGTTAGCAAGTAATAAGATAAGATATTCAATGGCAAATAAACGTTCGTGAAGTTGTCGATTAATTCTCCTTGGTGACACGAAAAGTAAACTACGCTGACTACTTTCATCTCGACGTTGGATTTACTCTGTCGTGTTGTTTGAGAAATTATGTCAACCTCCACGGACCAGACGGAGATGATAATCTGCTCGCAGCACAAACATGCAACAAACGACGCCACATGAACTGCATAAACGCAGTTTCGAGCGTGCTATTCGATGTGTCATCAAGTTTCCTCTTGCTTCGCCACGCACACGCACACGCGCGCGCGCGCGCGCGCGCGCGCACACACACACACACACACACACACACACACACACACACACACACACACACACACATGCTTACACATATACATTGGATGTTTCACAATTCAGTGAACACGCCTCCGAAAAGTAATTTAAGCGTTCGCACGGAAGAGCATTCCTATATGTTTTTATTTTTGCCACATAAAGGTTTAAGTTATGGACATGGAAAGACTTTGGGAAAAATGTTACCAGAGACAAATGTGGAAATAATTTTGTTGGACGGAAAGTAATTATGTAAAATACTTAAGCATAATACCAGAAAAACTTTTGATACTCTGGCAATCAATTTGAGCCTAACAAAATTATTTTCAAATCTGTCAAATTTTTTTTGATATTGAAGCAAAACTGTTCTTTCCGTGTATATATATATATTATGTTTTATTTGTTTACCTGTGTTAAAATTCATAATCGAGATTATATGTTTGATTAATATCGATCGTATCCAAATAATTTTGTTATTCATAAGCATTAATTACTTAGAGATAATTATTTCTCATTAAAAGGGATTAATTCTAAATACGTATAAAGATTTATATATATTTATACATATAGAATACTACTTTTAGAATGCTACTTTTAGAATACTACTTTAAGAAATTAACGCCTCAAATTTGCAATAGCAACGGTGACAGCAAACAAACTGAAAATTAATCAAGCTCGACAGAATGTCGCTTTCGTTTTACATCATAAAAACATTTCTCTCTCTCTCTCTCTCTCTTTTTTTTTTTTTTTTTTGTTTAATTCTATAGATAATTTCGCTGTTCTCACGAATTTCGTTCGGATATTCATATATTGTATCATAATCTGCGATACGGCTTAGAATTTCTATCAGCTGCTACCGATTATCGTTGTTTTTTTTTTTTTTTCGGTGAAGTGAAAAATAATCTTTAGAGATATATCAAATATGTATACACACACATACACAATATGTATATACACATACACGTACGCACGTACGCAATATGTAATATGTCGATATCTCGTAACTGCATACGCGAGCACATCATGCGATGCGATCGCACTTCGATTCGCACTTGAATCTACGAAAAAACTCTGTGCATGCCTTTCTTCCTCTGTCACAAATATACACTCGTGGACACGTGCATCATGTTACATGGAGACACATATTCACCGTTCACCGATACTCACATTTTGATGCATCTGCATATTCCGTTTTTCATTTTCCTCCCTTATTTTCACGATATTTCTGCCCATGGCGTTTATTACGTCCTATTCAACAAGTATGTCGGGGAAGTTTGCCAAAAAGTTAACTTGTTTGTCACATGCCAGCCAACAGGTCCCTCGTCTTCTTCGTAAATTAAATTATATTTATTTGTATCAAATAAAAGCGATAATTTGATTTGAGATAGAGGTATTTTGTGTATTACGCATAAATTCCGTATTAAATTCCACTTTTTCACAAAAATCTGTTAAAACATTGTTCTAAGATGTTTTTCATTATATAAATGTTAATTTACTTACTTGACAAAAAACTCGACAAAGATATATTTGATACGTTCCATTTTCGTTAAAGAAGTAATTTTCTAAAATTAAAAGATTTTGGTAAATGATATTATTTACGCACTGAGAGTACATACAATTTTCTTTTCTATTAAAAATAGAATATCATTCGCGCCTTCACCACGAGGGGGTGGGGGGGGGGGAGGGATTGTTTTGTGAAATTCGTTCGTGCGGCTTGGTCGCGCCATGGGCGGAAGATCTTAGTCGACACCGAATCTTGAATCAGCGGCGAGGCAGCTTATCGGTCTGATGAAGGTCTGCGAACTGTTTTCAGGGGTGGGCGTCTACATCTCGAGGGTGGAGGAGGGTTCGGTAGCTGAACGTGCTGGACTCAGGCCAGGAGACACCATCCTGGAGGTGAACGGCACACCCTTCCGCGCGGTTACCCACGAGGAGGCCCTCAAAGTAAGTTCAACTTTTCTCACTTATCCTCCTCTCCTCCGTTTTAGCTCCTGCTAACATCGCCCATGATATCTTCTAACTATGGCAGTTCCATTAGCGTCTACCATTCTGGTCGAGGCCTTGGTCTTGTTAGCTCGGAGATGACAAACGAAAAGAGAGCGCAGACTTTAATTCTTAAGATGTGAAAAATTGTGAAAGATCACAGTTCATTACTTTTCTCATCGACCTTTTGCCATTAATTTTATTTTGAAATTTGCAATGCATTTATAAAATAAACTTCGTTACAATACAATATGTGCATATCTGTATTTTGTTAAATTGTTTTGAAAAATTAAACTTTAAGGGAAAGGGAAATGTGGGTGAAACTAAACTTCTATTATATTCGGCTAGCATTCATTTTAATTTAATTAAAATTGATTATTTTTTGTTTTGTTAAAAACGAGAAATTATAGAATTTCATTATCAAGATCGCTTTGTGAAGCTTAAGAATTTATCAATATAATATCATATTTATTAATATAAATATGATTACTACAAAATAATTGTTAAGAAAAAATTGATTTAAAGTTTATGACAAAATTTTAATTTTCACAGCATTTTAATTCTTGAAGCATAAATTAAATTTTTTTTCCGGCATTAATAATAGAATTCTACATATACTTTTAAAGTATCGTAATTCTCGAAATGTATATAATTTACATTTCTTCGAATTATTAACTTCATTTCAAATACAAATTTAAATTAACTTGAATAACAAAATAAGTTACGAAACTTTTTTGATTTAAATTTGCGAACGCCTTAATGTCTTACCATCTTGACGCGTAGCAATTATTATTTTTTAGGACGAGAACGAAAATGGAAAACAAGTAGTTAAAACTGTCGTAATTAAGAGTTTTCTCTAGATCCGAGTTCTCGCCAAGTAATCGCGCGAATGCATCTGATATTTACGACTGACCTTAGGAACTACCTCGTCGATCCTCTGCGCACTAGACCGAATCTCAATCGGATTAAAGAAAGTAGGATAAAACGTGAAACATTCCTGAAATCACGTGCAAATAGCTAAAAGTCAGATTATTTTCAAAATCAGCTGTTCTCTTATTTATTCTCATTTTTTTCGCCTTTAACGGCCTTTCCTTCATCAATTTCATTCAGCTTCTCAATTCTTTCATCGCTTGGGCCATTTTGTTAAGATTTATTCACTTTTGTAACTCTCATAATCTCTTATAAAATCTTATAATCATCATTAATTAGGGAAGAAAGATGTTAAGAAATTAATGTGGTTTAACGAATAATCTGTCTTTAATGTAGGGCTGCTGCACGTGAAATATCCAAAAGTTTCAGTTTTACGAAATATTTTTCTAAACGACATAATTCTAAAATGACATAATTCTTTTATGAAACCCATTTTAAATTTATAAAGAATAAAAATTTCATTTCATAAATCACATTTCTATAATTCCAATGAACTCAGACGCACGTATCTTTTAATATATTTTTTATACATGCGTTTATTTTTTATCTTTCAAGCGAATTTAATTAAATAAATTCGATAAATCATTTCTAAGCTTCCGTTTGCAATTACGGACCGTTTACTTACGAATCCAAAAAACGGCTGTCAAACAACATGTCTAATTCAATAATACGCTAGAAATATCTTAACAATAATTAGAAACTTGTAAGAAATTTTTATTGTAAAAATAGTGCCTCAGCCAAAGATCGAATTTTGTCTTTCGACTATCGAAGCATACAATAATATTTATCGCAATAGCCAGATAAATAATAGAAAGGACGTATGAAGCCGACGTAATATCTCAAGTAGAACAAAAAATCATAGAAATCGTCATCTTGAGTTTTATATGACCTTTTTTTGTTCTATTTGGGAGACAAATAAAAGTACGGTATGTCTAGACCGAAGTGTCATACAGACAATAGAGATTCGCGGCACACAGCTTTTAACTCGAATTTTCTCCCTTTAATACGAATTTAATGCAGATTGTTTAAAGTGGAGCTTAAAAGTAGTCGTTCTGTTTCTTGCGAAATGTTTGCAATTTGTTGTGTTTTCCATGTGGAAAACACAACACGTGACAAAACGTCAGGTTGAAGTACCGCCAAGGGGTGCCCTTTGATCCGCAAAGTAAAGGGAATATCATCGCTCGGCTAGCACGCTCGACATTCGCTTGAAGTAGCAAACACTAAGAGCGGATATATTCGCGGATAGATAAAATTAAGCGTCTCACCCTATACCCTATTTCTTTCCATTTCCACTCTCAAGTGCCAACGCCCGTAGCGGGCGTTACTAACTAACGCCGTAGCGAGAAGAGTTAAAGTTTTTAGTACGAATATCTATCGATTCTCGATAGATATCGATTTTAAATCTAAATTCAAAATTGAATTTAATTTAAAACCGGCGGGCGAAACTCGCAGGCGAACTTTAACTCTGGTAAAATTAAGGAAGTTCTCTCAGTTTAAATCGGCACCAAACCAGGTGAGAGTCAATTTCGAAATAAACTCCGAATCGGCAGATTCGCTGCGCAACGAGAGGTTTGGTTTTGAACCGCTCGTAATAGGTTTTCGAGGAAACGCGAGCACCAATTTGAAGGCTGAAATGAAAGGTTGGCTGACATCGAGGACATCCATCATTCAGATCAGAATCAAAATTCCTGGTGGTCTGAGATTTTTACGACGCTCAATTCAATTCTCTTCGAGATCTCACCGCGGGATCTCTTTTCTCGCGAAACGAATCTCGCGTTTTTCGGCTCGAGAGCCTCTTGTTTTAAGCCTCCCTTAAGGGAGAATCGCCACCGGGAGCACCGGGAATATGTATGTATAGCTGTATAATGCGGAGGATTAGTCGAAACCATTTACACCAGAGAGATTACTCGTGGCTATTCCTCATGGACGACTCATGTATAACGAATTCTCTTCGATTCTTCACGCAACTTGATTGCGGCAGTTCGTAGTCGTTATCGAAGGATCCAAGTCCTCTTGATTCTCTGAACATAAATTCAAAGTTTATTTTTATTTTATTTTATTTATATTTATACATGAATTTAATAAGTCAATAATAAACCGAGAGATAAGTTTCAAATAATAAGATAACAGATGGCATTGTTCGGCAGGATTGCATTTTAGGTAACCTGTAATTCTTTATTTTTCTTAATTGAATTTATACATATATATATATATATATATATATATATATATATATTTATTTATTCCGAATTTACATGTGTAAATTTATCGAACTCCAGGAATAGAAGAATTTATTTTCCACGTGGCATTGTAAAAAGTTTTAGAAATGAAAATTTGCGATAATCCAAGATTTCGAATTTAAAATTATTTTTCGTTAAAATATCTTCGTTACGTCACCTCTGCTTTACTTACGTTATCTTATTCATTTATATTTAATTGTGAAGATTGCCCATTTATTTGTGCCCATTTATTTTCGAGAAACTTTTCTTATTACACTTATTACACTTATGCTGTTTGCGCGGCCTTCATAATTTTCCACATACGCGACGTGAGGAAACGCTAAAGAATTGCGCGAATCGATCGCAGAACGAAAGTAAGGGGTATAGGTTGAGTTTCTCAAGACTTAGGCCGCCAAGATATTCCGGAAAAATTGCTGTCACGGGAGGGTGAGCGAATGGGTCGCGGCGATCTATATCCATCCTGATTACCCTTCTTCGCATCTTCTTCACGATACGATACTTCCTTACTGAGTCCTATCGATCGACCGTATACCCTCGGTCGCGATGTAAACTTTACTTAGTGTGACTTAAAAATATTTAGCATCTGTCCATCTGTAATTTCTGCTTTTCTCCTTCCTTTTTATTCTTCTGTGAAATTCTTCTAAATTTTCACAGTTCTTTCTTCGCTATTACAATTTTTAATACATATATGAGATTGCGTCAACTTTGGGAAATAATTGATGCGAGATTTATGAAGGATGAGGGTATCTCGATTTAGTAAACTCATTTCATTCGTTCGGTAGGTTCGTTTCTTCGCATTTCAGAAGAAAATTCTCCTCGCATCGCATTAATTATTATTTAAAATTTGCGTGTTATTATTCTTGAAATAAATCTCAAACATCACGCGATAATGCCAAGGTCTTCAATCGTATCTGACATTTCGAAAGTAAAACACTATTGAATGAAATAATATTCTAATAGATTGTTTTTTTTTTTTTTTTTTTTTTAATATTCTGTCAACGTTATATTTTTGCCGGTATCTGATTTCAATTCAACTTTGATCAATCTCGCAAAATTCGATGAATCTTCTATGACATCTGCGTCATCTTTTATTCAACGAGATATCTCACGCTTTTGCGACAGGTGAATAAGAGAACTAATATCCACGTGGCATATGTGAAAAAGAATTATACGCGAAAATCAAAGTAAGATGCATATTTCTATACTTACCTAAATTCTTTCTTTAATACACAATTTTTTTTTATTTAACTTTTTTTTAACCTCTATGAGAATAGACGATGATACATTAGTTTTAAAATCTTCTCTGACACGTTTTCACACTTATGAGAATAGAAAATATCAAAAATTTTGCTTTTGAAATCGTTGAAACATTAAATTCCAGGATAAAAACATAAAAATTTGGAAGAAGAAATTTTTTTATCTCTTTTCATATTTTTAAATCCATAATTTTTATTATAAATCATTGAAAGAATAATTATATTTTAGTCTAATAAAAAAGTTCGGTGAAATTCTTTATTTGTTAAAAGTTCTCAGTGTCAAAAGGGCAAGGATCACTTACTTTCATTATCTCTATTTTCAATCTTATACACCCATCCCCCATTGTTAACTAAATTTCAAAAAGGCGACTCTTCATTTTTAAATACCAATCTTGAATATCGATTTTGAACTCGAATTGTAATGATTTAAAAACAGAAAAACTTAGATGGCTCATCTAAAACTTAATAGGTTAAAAAATAAATTAATAAATAAAAAAATCCTCAAATTCTTAATCGATCCAGTGGAAAGTAACGAATTCTACGGAACAAAAAGCTAATTTATTTAACAAAAATAATATAAAAATACCGCTAGTATTGAATTGGCGACTGTTGTTTGAAGATATCTTTCTATTCTGGCACGTGCGGAATTCGGAAATTCCGGAGCAAGACTCGATCCAGTCTGGCATCGATCACCATAAACGGGATTAAATTGTCAGTGTCCGTCGTTGCGAGGAGCCGTAAAGGATAACGGTGGCGGCGGGACTCGTTATCTCGTAACGGCGTTAGCTCGTCAACACGCTCACAGAGCCAGCGTGCGTCGGGAAACGCGTGTTACGCAAACAGCATCTCCGAGAGCGAGGTTCCGTCGCTTCTTTTCCACTCCCTTTGTCGTTATTCTCGAACGACGACGACGACGACGACGACGGCGACGACGATGGTGACGACGATGACAAGGATGAGGACGAGAGCGACGTAGCGGCGCCAAGCGTCCCGACGCCCTCCGGCGAACCTCCCGTCATTTATTCTCTTTACATAACGCACGAGGCTTCCGCGGCTGCTTTTCTTTGAAAGGGAAAAGGGCGACCGATAACTGAACGCCATTCACATGCCGTAGTCTGAAAAAGTAGTCTCTTTGGGGAATCTTTAATTATGAAGTACCGCATTATACTTACCTAGCGAAAACTCGTGATTTTCGACCACTGATTTATTTCACGAAAAAGAAGTTTCTTGATAAAAAAAAATAAATATCTAAATATCGGGAAAAACGAGTCAGGAAAACTAGCTAGTTTTTAGTATTTTAGATATATAGGGCAGTAACTAGACAGGTCAATCAGTAAATGTCAGTTTCTGAAAAGTAAAACATGGAATTTTTTAATTACTTTTTTCTGACCGATGCTAGCTAAAAATTGATCAGGTCAAGTGGAATAAAATCTAAATGAAACTGCAGGAAAACTAATAATAATAATTTCGAAGCTGTATAATTTAATATATCGTATAAATCTAATGAAAAACTAAATAAAGAGTTAAATAAAAATAATTTTATTTAAAAAAAAATAAACATTTTGAACATAACTAAAATAAATAATATAGCGAGTTTTTTCTAACGATAAATCGATCGTAGTTTTCTCATCAGAATATGGCGAGTTATTCTGGTGATAAACTGAGCGTAATTTTCTCGCCAGAATATAGCAACTTCTAGCGATAAACTGATCATAGTTTTCTCTCCGGAATATGGCGAGTTCTGACGATAAGCTAGTCGTAATTTTCTCGTACTCTTAACATTCGCATCATCAACTTACAGCAATATTTCTCGAGAAAATTTCTGGGAAAATTTAAATTTATTTAGTTAAAAACTAATTAAAAATTTTTTAAAAACTGATTAATAACTAATTAAAAACTGATTAAATTTACTGTTCAGTAACTAATCATACAATTGTCGCCTAAACTGAATAAAATCTAATCAGTGATTAGATACTGATCAGTAACCAGAATTCCTGATCAGTTATTGATTAATTTCTGTTTTTTTTTTTTTTTTCAATAAATAAACGGCATTATTAGACAGGATCTTAGACATCTGATGATTTATATTTATAAATTCAAAAAAATTGTTTAAATCGCGAACCATGCATGCTATTATTTTTTACGAATTTGCCATGCAGCAACTCAAAGTCAAGTTTTTTTCCCTTTGATAAATTGATCATTAAATTTTAACTGTTGGATTACCCTTTTTCTCTCACGAGAAATTTTTTTTTATGAAAAATATCACCTCAGCTTTGTTTTTTTTTTTTCAATTCTGTTTCTTTTCAATTTGAGTTTCATAGATATATATATATATATATATATATTTAGTATCATTATATTTATATATCATTTTTTTAATACATAATGGAAAAAGACATTTCAAATACATCTTAAATCTTATCTCATTATATACATTATATTTATATTAACTATATTCAAATTCTCATAAAAATATATTTTAATAAAATATATTTTGTATAAGATTGTATACAAAATTTTTATAATTAAAATATCGAATTGACAATGAGCATGTTAACAACTATCATTTAACACTCCAAGATTGACACAGGTTTATTTTGAAGCCACTCTAAAACCACTTCTATTTAACGATAATCGATCTCCCCAGTCAGAAACATAAGAACAAACTCCTTATGGCATCTGGAAAAGCCAACTCTCCAGGATGTCGCAGGCGATATAATTTATCGTATATAATTTATCCTTATAATTTATCATCGATAGCGAGAGAACACGCCATCAGGGTCGATTCGGCTGATTCAGAAAACGATTTCATCGGCGAAAGCGATCAAAGCGATATCCGTCGGTTGGCACCGTAACTCGCGGACTAGCTCACAGATAGCCGCTTCCGGACAATCGAAAAGCATAGCAGCACGCAAGCTTCTCGTGGATGATGGCCTCGGCGCCGGAAATAGCGGCGCTAGGTTCCCGGACGCGACAACGAGTAGTTTCTAGCATCCATCTTGACTCGCTTACGTCGGCCAAACCGCTTCGACGTTCTATCCTATGAATTATTTATTTAATCGGCCGGGCGGAGATGGTCGCCGATCACGGAATTGCCAGCACTCGGACTACCCCCGGGCTCTTCATCTGTTCTCGACAGCTAATCCGATATTAATTTCCCTTGTGCGAAATGCGAAATGGCACCCCCGTTGTGGATTAGACAGATATGGAGCCACAATCACAAACGTTGATCAGTAATCACCGAATGCTGTTAATCGACATAAAGTGGAAATTTGAAAAATGATCCGATATGATTTCCGTCCGTAATAAGTTAAATTGAGAAATAACAGATCTAACATTAACAAAATTTATTATTGGAAAAATTTAAAGAGCCAATATATATTTCTAGAAAAAAATTATTCTTTAATTATTGTTGATATATATATATATAAATGAAAGTTAAAGGCAAACGTTTTTATAGTTTATAAAAAAAAAGATTAAGTTGTTATGTTCAAAGATAAATAAAAATCAAAGAAACAATATATTTTTACACTTTATTGTTTAATCAGCGAAGAAAAGCTTTTGAAGAAAATAAGTTAGCAAAATTTCACGTAAAGTGCACTTAAGTTTAAAGAGGCAACGAGAGGTCAGAGTTTAATAAAAGCTTGCAATCACTTACGTGGAATTTTAGAAATTTCATTTGCGAATGTCTTTCGTGTGTAAAACAGTACATCCAATTTGTGCGGTGGGTGAAGAGTTGGTGGAAGTGGATAGGGATGCGGTTTACGATACATCCCCGAACGAGGCGCATCTCGAAGATCGTGGCGGTGGTGCATTTGCCAAATGCGATTCCGCCATCGTCGCAGAAATGAGAACGGCGTTTTTTACGTCTCCCCGTTGTAACGATTTCCGACGTTATGGGCACGATGGGGAAAAAAATCACCCTTTCCCGTATGCCGCTCGCGCCCTCGTCGCGTTACAGGCGACATCGACGAGATGCCGCGAGAGGCCCGCATTTCTTACCGAAAGAACCGCGGGATCCTAGGGACGTCGCGATCCGGGCTGGGTCAAGGATAGGGTAGGATGTGACGTCACGGGCTCTGCCAGGAGGATCGATATCCTGCTGGCTGCCGAGCGGCGTCACGCCGCCGCGAAACACATCTTTGTCGTTTTCTCTTCGTTAACTTCATCTATTTTACCTATAAACAGCCCACTTTGTATGTATCCTGCCATTCTTCATTAACTACACCCCTGCCGCGCGTTTTCGCAAGCAATTCTGATCTTAGCGTTGAGCCTTTTTTTCATTACCTCCGTTATTTCTTGCCGTTGTTAAAAATAATTCTATTCATACAGAAATAAATTTGTATCTATGTATCTTCGTTGTATTTATCTGTTCATTGTGTGTTTTATACTGTGATAAATATCGCGTAATATCATTAAATTACATACTTTCTTGCTTCTCCTAAAATTTTTCTTCATAAATTTCTTCAAATTATTTAATCGATTTAAATTTTTATGTGATGTGAGCAATATTTCATTAGCTATCGAATATATCGAAAATAAATGTCCTGCATAATTGAATATCAAATAGACAAGTATGAATATAAATATAGTACTGCAATCAATTCCTTCTTATGCTTTCAAAGCTGAAAATATTAATTTATGATGTATGTGAGTGAGTATTAACATTAAGCTACTGCTAAGCTAATGATTGATAAAAAAGAGGTTTTTAATAAGATATGTCACTTTAAAATTTTATCCATTTCTAAAAGAATACGTTACAAAAAAATTTATTAATATCTCTTCACTTTTAATTATCAAAGTTATCTGAAGTTTATAAATTATTCAGTTTCGAATTACAGTAATTGTGCAGATTTTCTCTCCCTCAATCAAATTGCATCCCCTTGTATCTTTCTGTCCTGTTCTTCGATATCGTACAATGTTCTCGACATGTTTTTCGACAGATGTTAAAGTCCTGCAGGACCCTAAGCATGACGGTGCGAGGGCCCGCGTTGGACCCCCGCTGCCGGGGCGGTCACCCCGTATGGTCGTCGTCGGGCCGTCCGCAATCCTGCAGCTGGATGGATCGGCAAGGTCGTCCGGCGTCCCCGCCGCCCCTTCATCCGCCTCGCGATTCCCGCTACGGACCGCGGACGCGGAAGGTCGAGCTGTGCATCGAATCCGGCCAGTCTCTGGGCCTGATGATCCGTGGCGGCCTCGAATACGGCCTTGGAATCTATGTGACCGGCGTCGACAAGGACAGCGTCGCCGATCGCGCCGGACTTCTTGTGAGATCATTGTGAATCACGCTTCTCTGCTAAATCCGGACACGCCGCAATCGTCCACCGACAGACAATCCACCCTGCCCAATCAATCTCACCAATTTCATTGAATGTACCATAATCAGTGATCAGTGAACATTTATTCATTTATGTTAACATAATTGCTTTCTTAATGATGTCGTTTTCTCTACGATGAATATTAATTTTATCATGATACGACATCGTCCCTCTGTTTCGTTTTCGTTTGTGATTTCTTTTTTTTTTTTTTTTCAATAAATCTCATTCGTGATAATCAAATTCCTCTAATATGGAATACTTCCGAACGATCGCAGGTGGGCGATCAAATCATCGAGGTGAATGGGCAGAATTTCGAGGAGGCGACGCACGACGAGGCTGTTCAGATACTGAAGACCAACAAGAGGATGAGCTTGCTGATACGCGATGTCGGCAAAGTGCCACATTCATGTACCACCAGCCAGCCTATTATCCCGGCCACCCGATATCCCGAGCACGATCCTTTACTCCTGGAAAGTCCCGGAAATCATCGCCCACCCAGTCCTGCGTAAGTGACTAAATGCATCTTCTATGAAAAATTTTAAATAATTTAATCTTTTATTATCTGCTAAAACGAAAAATTTAATGTGCATCACATTTTATTCCCTTTTGTATCTTGTGTGTGCAATCCCAGTGTCACTTATTAATTTTATATTTAATTTTACGTTACTTAAAAGCAGACACATACATATTTATGTTGGACATAATTATAAAAGGGAAAGTAAAGAATGGAAATTAAATTCTACATCTGTAAAGACATAAAATTAATTAAAAATAATTCCTTTAAATCCTTGCATGATTAAAACTGTGTCAATATTAATTCATGTTATGTGACAGTTATTTGAATATATTAAATAATATTAATTAAATTAATAATTGAACTTGTTATATATAACATAAGAATAATATTTGCTGATAAATCTTGGTTAATTAAATCTTGGTGAATATTGGATAATGCTAACTTAATTAAAATCAACATATCGTCGTGTACATTCCGGGCAAAATGTATTCATGTAAATCATTTTCAACCTAATTTCGATAAACACTCTACGTATGTTTAATAATTACAAAAGATCAATTAACAACTTATTATTAAAAAAAAAATATTAAATTTTAAATATTAAATCTAAGCTTAAAAAGCTTAACGCTGCGCTGTACGAATCTGTAATCTTTGTGTTTCGATCTCGAAACGTACGAAATGTATTATCGCCAGTTTAACTTCCGACTGACTTTGAAAATCAAGGAGCAGCACGAACGAATGGAGGCACCGGAGTGGCGTCCACACCATTTCGGCGGCCACCGCCGCCATGGTGGAGGAGAAGGCGCGAGTCGTTCTCGCGAGGAGCGAGCGAGCCGCGCTCTCTCAGCTCTTGGCGGATTACAGGACGAGAAGGCTGACGATAGAGGAACTGGTCATCAACCTGATCGACCTGCTGAACACCCAGGAAAAACTGACGTTGCTGACAGAGCTCAGGGAGCTGATCGACAACAAGGACAGGGGGGCCTTCGATGATCTCGTTTACCGACCCCGAATAGCAATGGCCAGGGTAAGTTTTCTGGATGATCTTTATAACCAAGATTGATTTTCCAAAATTTCCAAACGCTCAGAAAATATTAGGAATAAACAAGGTACATACAGGTTTGTTGAGTTAAACAGTTTTTTTAATTTTCAACAGAGAATCATTGAGTATTCTGTCGGTTCCATATAGTAATGTCCGTTCCATATGGTAACACTGTATCGATCGAATTTGAATTACTGCGATAAAATAATGACGAGATGTATGAAAATTTATGGAAAATGTATTTTGGAACGTACGCGCCAAATTTTCGCATTATTAATATTAACGTATGCAAACTATAACATTTGAAAATCGTAATGATTACTTCGAAATTAGTTCTTTCAAACTTCGGAGAGAATAACACATTTCTGCGTAATCAGAAATATAATCCCGTTATTTTTATTCAAATCGAAGAAATTCCAAGAGTAGATAAAAATATGATTTTAATAAATCTTTATTTAAAGTAATTTTAAATATTAAAATAAAGCTTCCTCGCTTTTTCTCAACTTGAGCTCAACTTTAAGGCAATCTGCTGACGAGTTTCTTGCCCAATTTAAGGAGGATTAACAGTCGCGATAAACCATCAAAATTGAGACTCGAGGGAACTCTTCCCTCTTAACTCAAATGTGGTTTACGATTCTTTGCGATTTCACTAGAATCGCGCGATTAAGAGACGGGCGAGCTCTTCATGGGAAGTCGAAAGTCCGACAGAATGGGTTGCTTTTAAAACGACGCTTTATGTTTTTTTTTTTTTTTTTTTTTCCAGAGAAAAGGCGACCGCGCTCACTCGGACCTGATAGTGACTCCCTCGCTGCACGATCTTCCGGTAAGTTTAACTCACCTCCTACATTCTATTCATATCTCTCCCAAGCTTACAGAACGCAATACACATACAAACATATATATATATATATATATATATATATGTACATATACGCATATATACATATACAGACAGAGAGACATATAAAAATACACGCATAAATTTGGTGAATCACATGCGCATGTTTTGTGCGCATTGTTACGTACAGACACACACATACACACACACATACACACACACACACACACACACATTTTCTATCTCTCTTGGCTCTACAACGATGATGTATAGAATTTTCTTCCTCTCTGTCATTTTCCTCACTCACTGTTCTGTGGATCTCTGCTCACCCTAATTGTCCGAGACACTCTCTCGGAATCGCTTTGCGTGCCCGCCCTTTGTCGATGGACTCCGCGGGGGAAAACTAACAGGGAAATATTTCCCGAAAGTTCCTCGTCGCGCGCGCGCGCGTTCTTAATCGACAAATTGCGGCCATTAGGAAAATTATCGTCTCCCCGAGAACGAGCGAAACTGTGCGAACAAAGCGGACCAGTCCCAGGAGAGGTGTCCAATGGCGATTAATAATTCATAACAAAAACGCCATAATTCATAACAGTCAAACCGGAATAACCTGAAATAATTGCTACGGCGAAAAAAGTAGAACTCGTTGCATGAGAATATCAGAAAGTGATAAAAATTTATGATTGTTAGACTAACATAGATTTGTATTTTCATAACAAATGTCAGAAAGCTATTTCGATGCAAAAAGCAATTAATAAATTTATATTTTTATCATAAAGATCAATATGGGTAATTGCGATAGTGACATGAGGTGATTATGACATGCGGCTTTTCTGAAAAAATATAATTATATTTATTTTTATTAAACGCATTTATATTAAAATATTATCATTATATTATTATAAATAATTTTTATTTAAAAAAAATAATTCATTAAATTGTAAAAATTATAAATTTATAAAAATTTTTCTTCAAAAATGGGAATATCAAAAATTTCAATTATAAAAATTTGCGCACTTTATGTTCAAAGTTTGTTTTTCAATCGTAATTGTATTATTTATTAAAAGTTCCTTATTACGAGATTAAAGTTCTTTGTTTAGAAATTAATGAGTTTATTGATTCTCGCTCATTAAATAATTAATGAAAATCAATAAAAGATTATGTCAATAATTCTTTTTCACATTTTAAACAATAATTACGAATTCCTTCATAGTAAATTTATGCGTATATTAAGTGGGATAAGCGTGATATTTGAAAGTATTTAATTTATGTACTTGGCTCGCAGCAACAATCAATATGTTATTTGTAATCAATTAACGATAATTTAGACAAAATTAATTGCAAATGTTTAAACGAACTTTACATTTTAATTTGATAAATTTTCTATTTGATATTTTTTGGAATTTAAAGATTATAATATATATAATTTTTGAATGTTTAATATATATAATACATATGATTTTTAATCGTTGAATACGCAATAATTAATTGAAATGTAAATACGTAGCATAATATCCAACTAATTATTGAAAACATATACAATGGTTTTAATTATTTACTGTTTTGTAATTATGTAAATTTATACCATGTAAATTTGTAAAATATATAAATAAAAGAACCAACAAAATTTCACTGAACAGTGTCAAATCTATAGTTAATAAACGAAAAAATAAAAGGCAAAGAAAATAAATAATTTAAAGTATTAAAAATATTTATTCTGTAACAGTCGGCTGATTACTATTCAGTATAACTTTTTTTATTTATGTTACAATTTCCCCATACATTGTTCAATAACCTCATATTATAAGATCAAAATCATGACAAATTACATAAGTTAAAAATGTTTTTAACTGAAATGTATTTATCTGAATCTGATTTATTTAAATCTGAAATATACGATTTTCGTGATACGATTTCCAAAAGAATAGATGTTTAAGATTAATTAAAAAAATGAAAAATTCCAGTATGTTTTAAGTAAAACATACTTTGTATTACAATTACCCGTATTGATTCTACATATTTACGTACTGTCAATAAAATAATTTGGGCGCGAAAGTAAAAGAAATCTCCGTTCCAATGTGAAAGCAGAAAGAAACCACGAGAGAAGTGATGATACAAGTGGCAAATATGGCGAGGAAAATTCGGAATATTTTACCGATTTACCGTCGCGTTATCGCTCGTTATCGGCGACGGAAAAAAACAGATACGAGGCAGAATGGAAACGGCGCGATCGATTGGAGAGGTGCGAGGAGAAAACGGAGAATGCTACGCACGGAACAAGAAGACAAGATCTCTTAGGAAGAACGAAGGATCCCTCGGTAGAAGGTTCGCGATCCTTCCTCCCGGAGGTCGCGGAGGTTCGCGAAAGAATCCTTCACCGCCGCTCTCTCGATCGGCGATAGAGAGAGAGAGAGAGAGAGAGAGAGAGAGGGAGGCGCGCGATATCGATCGACATTACGATCGGTTCCTCTTCCGTTTGATCGTTCCGGTCTGTCGTTATCTTCTCCTCGAACAAAGCATGACTCGTCTCTTTTAGGAAAATGACTTGCAGCCTTTTCGTCTCTCTTTCTCTCTATATATATCTCTCTTTTTTCCGCTCTGAGAACAACAGCTGCTTGACGATGAACAAAACTCGCTCCGGTCACAAGGAACTTACACTATACCGGGCCTGTGACGTGCATATGACGTTGCCGCAGCGCGGCAAGTGAAAAATTTTGCGCATTTTTCTATCGCGTCGATATATAATATTTAACAGTCCTTTCTAACGTTTTTTTTTCTAACAACAATCTCTCCTGATTACGCCTCGCAAAATCGTGCGGTCGAGCCTCGTGTGATTGAAAGAAAGCCACGCCTTTGAATTTCTTCTATTAAATGGAAAGTATGCCGATTTCAGTAACGCTAAACTCAAGTACATCAATAAAAAAATTGCTGAAAAATTAAGCATATAATTTTTAAGTGAACATCCATCTCCTTTCGTCTTTTTCCTTTTGTTGTTACTTGCTCTCTGTTTGATTTGTACAAGCAGATGCTTTGTATCCATTTGCATATTTTTAGCGCCATAATTTCCATTCTTAATATATATACAATACAGGATTAGTATCGTAGTAAATTAATTAGCAATTCATTATTATTCGTTATATAATTACACTGTTTGTTTAATCGATACGTAATTTATTCGTAAACGAATTTTGTTCGTCCAAGCGCAGCTTTTTTCTCAGCGTATCTTTCGCTTTCTTTTGCTTTCTCTGGAATTATAGCATATGAGCATTATCTTCTTCTACTTTTCACGTCTCTTCTTCTTCTTCTTCTTCTTCTTCTTATATTGACTCTTATTCACTAGTGCTGCTATTACAATTATTTATAATCTTGCTTATATATTGCGCTATTTTGTTCCTCAGAATTAATTCGTGTTTGCCGGCAATTCGACAATCAATTCCTCCGCGTTCAATTTTTGCGAAATATATATATATATATGTATATGTTGTATACATTTTGTCATGTGTTTTATCTTTCTTTGTAATAAACATAATTGGAAGGGCAGCAAAATTTAAGTACCTATATTTTGCCAAACTCGGAGGAATTGATAGTGGATAATTGAGAGCAAAGTATCGGGTGTCACTTTTTGATGATTATGTTGCATAATTATAATTAGATGGAAATTCTATAATTTATATTATAATACATAAATTATAATATAAATTGTGTAATTGTAATACGCAAAATAACGCTCTGTCTAATTGCGTAATATACATATTTACATGTTGAAAATATCATTCTAATATAAAATCTAATTACAATTATGTATGTACAAACAATTTTACTATATATATATTTATTATACGAACGCCGCTCTCTTTATCACAATTAAGACGAAGATGTATAATTGAAATTTCACATTGCGAGAAAATGTTTGCGCTCTTGCACATACATTCTCTCCCTTCTTCTCTCGTTAGTTGGATATGATCTGTTAGATGCTTGCTGCTAACAGACAAGTAGAAAGCTGCTGTGCTCACCAGACACCATCCTCCCACCTTCTCTCTCACTAAAAAAACAACATTGAGGGAGACGCTCGAGACGCTCGTTCCGTTTCGCGGTTTTCCGTACGAAATCGAGTTAAGTGACCGTGAAACAATCGAGAAAACTCACAGAAGAGCGTTTCGTTAGTTGCGGGAAAAAATCGCGAGAGGCGCAACATCGCGCGAGAGTTCACCAAAGCTGAATTTTTTCACGAGTCCGCGAGTGCCCGTTCGTTTCGAACCGGAAAGATTGGATCGATGAATCGACGCTCGATTCACGACGCTATTGCCGATCGGCAGAGGCTCCCCGATAAATCATTTTCGGCTCTTCTCGAAGAGACGTCGCATCCGGCAGGCCTCGGTTGAGCGTCGTAAATCAAGTGTCGGCTGCACGCGGGGACAAATGTTGCTTGGCGGAACGACCCGCGACACGTCGATCGATGATGAATTGTTGTACAATTGCTAATTTCGCCGGTGCTTGAACTGGCAATGGATGCCAAATCGCAGACAAATTTCGGCTAATCGATGCTAACTGGGGTTAACGGAGTCTCAAACTCTGTCTTCTTCACTTTCCCAAGAAAGTGAGGAAGATCGAAAACGCAAGGAGGCGTATTATTACCGCGTCGTTTTTATTATCACGCGTTATTTAATTAGAAATATAACGCGATCATTATTTCAATTATCGTAAATATGTTTTTTCTTTTTATGCGTGTTATGTATTGCTTTATTTTATCCAATAATTTTATGTACAGCTACAAATACATCACACAACTCTGTAAGTTTATTTAAGTTTATTTGTTTTTACTCTCTCTTTTTGTTCATCGTCGTTATTGTTTATTTTCATCACGCGTATTTAACCAACATTTTAATTATTATTCTACCAATACGTATGCCAGTTGTTTTATTAATTTTATTTTAGATATATATCTGTATACACCCTTGTTTAATTTAATCAAGCGAATAAATATATCTTTTGTCTTACATCTCAAGCTTTAATTAGGCTTATTCAGTTTCGGCCTATTTTCTTTCTTATTCGCAATTGTTAATTTGTCATTGCAAAATTTTCGAAAAAAATATCATGTGAAAGAAAAATAATGATAATCGCTGCGATAGATATCTGCGCACTCGTGAGATAAAGAACGATCTTGCCTTCCGTGATATTTCCTATATCATCAGCCCCGATGAAATCATCGATCGGCCGATCGCCCCTCGTTCGAGGAAAGAGAAGAAAAAAAAATAAAGAAAAGCACTCTTTTTACGCGATAACGGAAAGGGCGCAGGGCATGACAGGACATCTGATTTCCCGCAGAGGGGTGTGCCCGGTGGTTGTTGCCGTCCGGGACGACTGGTGGACGTCGAGGGAGATCCCCTAGGAGTGACGGGCCCTCTTCTACCGCGGGATAGCCAGGAGTATAGATCGCCGAGCGAGGACAGCGGTCTCGGGGCCGACATGCCCAGGACCAGGTCGACCGCATGATCTCTTTAAAAGGGCCGAAAGGGTCGCGAACCGCCATTTTGAGCGGCGGCCAGTTTTCACGCGTCGAAGAGAATCGCGACGCGTTAGAAAGTCCAAGTCCAAGAGTTAAGATTCGATCTAAGAGGATCCGTTAAAGTCGCTTCAGGAACGAAATACCGAAAAGAATGCGAGACAAAATGTGAGAGCATCAGCGCAAAATGACGATGGCGGCCCTTTCGGCGTTGACTTTTACCATTCTCCTTTCGATACAGTTATTTGTGCGTTAATATCACTTTCCTTGCGCCATAGTCGCAATGAGTTTGCTGTGAAGATACACGAAGAGTTAATTAACAGAAGAGACATACTATCGACCTACTGGCGATTCACTTTCATCTAAGTAACGAGTTTTCAAAGCGCGGACTGCTTACATAGGGTATCCGTCGTTACCTGTCCAAGTTATTTATTGCAAAAAAGAAAGTAATTTACAACTTAAATAAATATGACCCAATTTCGCGTAATTTAAAAATTTCGACCTTTCAAAAATATTTTTCTTTGACTATATAAAATAAAAATACAGAAGAAATTATGAAGAAAGAATGACGAGCTCAGTTCTTCATCTCTCGACGAGGAATTGACTCTGAATTGACCACACGCTAATTTATCTTTAACTTCACAATTAAGAGAAACTTATGGTTGCCGTTAAACGGCAACGTTGTGGTGAGCGACAAGTTTGCTTTCGAGACACGAGAAGGTCACGCGGCCGTTCCTGCGCGTTTCGAACGATTGACAAACATCTAATTATACCCTTTCGCTTTATTGAAAGCAGCAACACTCGCGAAGATCGCAGGTGGGCTCAAAAAAGAAAGAACTCGCGGCTCAAGCAGGATTAACGTAATGGCGTTTCTCTGTAGGGTACACGCGGTACATCGATATTTCATTTCCTGTTACACGTTGTGTCTCCCCTTGCCTCCCCTTTCCTCGCTCGTAAGACCTATGGTATCCCAGATCCCTCTCTTCGACGTCCTCAAACTAGTAGTAGCCGAGAACACAGGTACGTAAACAGACAGAGCTAGATGCGCTTTTACAGGGCGCTTCAGCAACAGTTCAATGCACCTACCTTCACTGGCTGTCGAGACGTTAATAGCTCGCCTACCTTCGCTGTTCTCCAACGAAGTCGAAACGAAAGCGATGGCACGTTGCTGTTCACCATTGCATTCGTGTATCGATCAATTTTTACATACAAATTCAAAAAAAATGTGGACTTTCGGAGTGTAGTGCTAACTCCTTCGTCAGCCGCGCTCATAATCATTAACGATTGGTCAGTATTTTTTTATCTTAAAATATCCGTCGATAGCATTTTCCACGTGGTCCACTATCTCGTCTCGTTGGTCTCAAGAAGTTTAATAAATTTCAGCAAATTATTATTTATTTTGCGTTCTTTGAGTTTACGTAATGCTCACTCATACTTGATAATGACCAAGCTTATGATTCAAACCTTTAATTATCGATATGACATTATCGAGGTAAACGCTCTATGGGCTCGAGGAACTCTATGTAACTAGCATTTGAAAGGCGTCGGCCTCGGTTCGATCGACGCCTGGAGTGAAATTTGCTATGGCTGAGCTTTGCTGAAAATCTGTGGGACGAATGCGAAGGGCGAATCACCAGGCAAAGGTGATCTTTTCCACGTGGCGGCGCGTGGGCGGGAAATCGATAATCGAGGTGGATTTAGTCGGCGGCATGGCGCGAGTGCACCACGGTTTTCGCTATTCTTTCATTTCCATTCGCGACACGCCGACGATCGGTGACAGGTGATCGCTTTCGATTTCACGGTAGAAAATGACCGTTGCGTCGGTGAGCGTAGAAATGTTTCTCGTCCCATTTCGATTAATTGTCAAATGGAAAACAGTTTTATGAAGTAAGTCGCTCGCGTTATTAACACGGATGCAGTTTCTACGAAACGTTAATCAAGAGATCTTAATGTAGATCTTTGCAATGATTGACGATTGAGTGCTAGACGGCAACCGATACTTATTATTATTATTATTAGCGCTATTATTGGCGAACTGCACATGGAATTAATATGATTCATTTCACATGGGTGAGAAAATTTACATTGTGTTGAAATATAAATATATTCAATTTTCTATGCTAATAATAATAATAATAATAATACATAAATTTTTATTTGATCATTCTTATAGATGATTGAATATTTATTAGCAACCACGATTAATTCAAACTGGAATTGGAATTTAGCGGAACGTTGCTCATCTGCTTATCCATCCATTCGTCATCAGCGAACAAATTAACATGAAAGCTATCAAGACTCGTCAAAACGGTTAAAAAAATCTAATGGGAACTTTTTTAATCTGTCATTAATAATGAAAGTATATAATGTTTATTATAATTATTTGCAACAGGTGGAGATAGAGGAACTTAAAAAATTTTAATAGAAATTTTGCTTAAAAATCTAAATTAATGTACGATGCTATTCTGAAATATATACTATTATATATTATATTGTTATTTTTTCTAATTGATTTTTTCTAACATGGGTAAAAGATTCGTCTTTTTTTTAATTTATATATGTTGATTACGAATGACAATAAGACTTTAATACGTCACAATTTTTTTATGAATTGATTCTTAATTTGTAAAAAGTGGTCAATATTAATTTCTTCCTTTAATATGTTTCTTTTACACAAATAGATGGTATTTCTGTTTCTTTTTTTCAGAGTGGTAAACATATATTTTTTTATTATTGTTTTTTGTTATAGATCAAAATTTATTTCTTTTTTTTATTTTTCATTTTTTTATTTTAGTGTTGCTTTCAGGAATTTCAATTTAAAAAATGAGGTCAACACGACGATACGAAAGGATTTCGATCTTTAAAACTAGATGGCATAATACCGATATAGTATAGCCATGTATTACGAAACTTTTACTATCATTTACATATTCATCGAATACGAATAAATTAAAAACGTTGTATTTCATTTACATTAGAGAAAACAGTTGAATTTACTATTTTTTTTTTATTTATATTTGATACAAGAGAAAGTATCGCTATGTGTGTGTGTGTGTATATATATATATATATATATATATATATATATATATATATATCGCGGTGGTCATATTAATCAAACAAAAAAATGTGAAAAAATATCTCACGTTTTCAGGAAAACGTTTAACAATATTTACGCCTACTCGAATGGAATAAGCTATCTTTTTTCCTTGAAAATTAACGCGTAATTACAAACTACTAGTCTTACAATCAAAGAAACACCGAGCGTCATATGACTCCTTGCAAACTTATACCGTACAGGTTTAGAGAAAGAAACATAAAAAAAAAAAGTCAAAACAAATAAACAGTATTTCTGTGTTGCAATTTTCCGTTACGTTATACGTTGAATTCACGGCGACTTTCTCCGCGAGTATATACGCATACAATTCGCGCCTATGAGTCGCGAATATGAAAGTAAATTTTGCGGAATCGATAGCGAGCGCGAACCTGGCGAGATATGGAGGAATTCAACGCGCTCCGCTTTGATAGCTTTCACGTCGGTTCGCTCGTCCCTGGCGAACGAACGGACAGACGGACGAATGGACGGACGAGGGAAAACGTTTCTGCTTTTGATCCTCCTTCAGTGATTTCAATATATATATATATATATATATATGTATATGCCACTTTGCCTTTGTTCGTCGATATAATCTCCACCTCGAATTCTATCTTTTGTATCGCGGACCGGTCGATACCGTACTTTCCTTCCGCGACAAAAACCTCCTGGTTCTCCTCCACGGAGAAATTTTGCATCTCGTCGCATTACGTCAAAGAGACTCCGGTATTTTCTCTCGAGATATCGGATATTTGAGGCTAAATAAAAAGGACACATAAAAAAATTACATTAAAGTTTTTTACGAGTGATTTTTAATTTTAATATTCAAGTTTTTAATTAAGCTCGAAACTTGTAAAATGATATCTATTTTATGTGATTTGAATCTTAAACACATGTTCAATATAAATAAATAAATAAATATATATATATATATATATATATATATATATATATATATATATATATTAATCAATTAATATGCATACATTTTTTACCGAATCCTCCTGTTGTTAGAAATTAATTGTATTATTTCATTTTTCTTATTATACATTTTTCTTATTATATATTATATATTAATTAACTTTTATATTGCAAAAGGGAGAAATTGCATTGCTTTTAATAAATCAAGAAGAATATAATTAAATTGTCGCAGAAAATACGACAATTTGATTTATTCTTCGTTTATTAAAATCGCAATTTATGCAATTTATTTATTTCTCTGCAGGAATATCAAATTTTTCAAAGTAAAAATAATAATAATAATATATTAATTTTTCTCGATATACTACTGTAACACAGATATACTTTAATAACGATTCATCAAAATATTGTGTGCGCGCAAGATACAAAAGATATATTTATTCGGTATATTTGAAAATACATTAATTTTTTAAATCGTGCTTTTTAATCGCTCTGATATTATTTGCAACGTTGAGCTTATCGAATTATGGCGCATTTCTTAATGCTCCGTAGTTTCTATAGGAAACGACTTCCGCGGCGCAGTTTTAAACGCGGAGCCGCGGAGGGCAACGAGGAAGCCCTTGAAATTTTCACGCCGGGGTGCTTTCTTCTACACACTAGGTCGTATCCCGGGTAACAGAATGAAACAAATGAACCTCGGCAGTCGGCAGTACCGTAATCGCTTTGGTAACGACATGTTCGAGCTCTCGCAAGCCCGCCGCGAGACGGATGCCCTCGCGGTCCCGTCCGCGAAAATAAAATAAAATCCGCGCTTCACGTTTTCCGTGAAAATCCGTCGCTAATCCCGGTTTTAAAAACAAGTGACCTATTTCGCTGCTCGATGTGACTTTTACTCTTCTCTCGTCGTCGGGGAATTAGACAGTTAGATTAATCTCCTGATTAAAACGTGCTTGTTCTACAAATTCAGAATTTATTTCGTAATTCAACAAATCGCCCGGTGCTTTAAAAAGATTGATGAATAAGAGTTAATTAACGTAACGTGGAGAAACATTGAGTTATCTGTCTTCGCGTCATCATCACTTTTCCGAACGGAAAAAAAAATTAAGCCGTCGTGAAACGGGAAATTCAAGTGATTGCGAAGATTAAGAATGATTAAGGAAAAATCGAAAACAAGGTGAGAACAAGGGGAAATTCTTTCGATCGCCGCCACCTGCGATTATTCGCAATTATTCCTCTCGAATGTCTACAGTGAGAACATCTGTAGACCAACGATGATATGATAAGCGAATTAATCGCGTTAATCGCAGCTGTGGAAATCCGAGTAATCGGCGCCTCGTAACCTTCATGTGCTCTATGTTGCTTTCCAACTTTTCCGGGTGAGGATCTGTTCGTACACGGTTTCTCGCCGTGAGCAATCTGAGCCATCTCGAAAGCGAATAAATGCTCGCTCGTCATTGGCAAGTCATCGATCGATCCCTATCACTATCGTCGAAAGCTCTCTCGCTTCTCGAGCCAGCCGATCACGTAGTTCTATTCGCGAGTCCACGCAAATCCATCGCCGTCTGATGCCTATTTCTACCAATGTAGATTAACTTTAATCTCGCTTTAACTTGCTCTTTCTCTTTTTCTAATTAATAAACGTTAGAAAAAGGTAAAGAATACATTTAAATCAACATAAAGTTAAGCTACATTAATAGAAATAGATATAAATATATATATATATATATAAAAAAAAATATATATATATATATATATATATATATATACACACAGGGTGCGGAAAATATATATAAAAATTGTTTTGCTATATTTAAAAATCTGACCAGATGTAGATCAAAATAATTTTGTTGGACCATCACAATAATTCTGTGGATTAAATATGAAGTAATATTTTTGATATTTTAGCAATTTGAATATCCTACATAATTACTTTTTGATTACTCTAATTATTTTCATCTGGCCATCTGGTTTTAGATATTTTAGTAAAATTGTTCTTTTCGTGTTACCAAAACTCCTCGAATATGTCGAAAATACATTTAAAAAAAATATATTAAACAAAACATTATTTAGGAGATTTAGATTTCACTAGAGTTACATAATTATGATATATTAATTCCAACATAGGAAATTCCTGAATGTCTCAATTAGTTTTGAATTACACTTCGAAAATAGAACTGCGTGATCTCTGGAGCTGCGCTTACCGAAGCAGTAAGTCGTCTGCCATAGTGTTTGCTTTTATTAGAAATACATTAGTAAACCTATTAGAGACGAAGGGTAGGTCGATACGTAATGGAATCACTTCCGTCTGATATCTTCTCGGAGCAAGGCCGTCGAATGAATCGAAGACGAGGCGCTTTTCGAAATTAGCCGTCAGCTTTCGGCGCTCGCAGTTGTCAAATCAGCTTGAAAAATTCGCAAAATCTCGTAGACTTCGCCAGACTTCCGCTCGATCACCTCCCCTTTGTTTCCGATCGGGATCGGATTAATCTCCGCCTGACGAATCGTCCCGATGACAGGACCGATGATAGGACTAATAAGAAGAGCGGTCGCGGAGCGGGGTGGGGTGGTTCTGAAATGGAAATTTTGCCAATTGCAGAGTGGGCTGCAGGAGGGCGCAGCAGCACCAAGTGACGACCTCCGACCTCGCCCTCTCCAACGATGACGAGTGCGACAATCAGGTACTGCGGGCGTATCCTTTTCGAGCCGTCGCGTTGCGGTGATCCTTCGGAACGCGCAAAGCCTTGCGATCGATTAAATTAAAGTTGAATTCAATTCACGAAATATATTTAAATTCTAAGAATTAATTTAATTAAATTTAATAAATTACGTAAATTTAGGACAGATATTTAAAGTATAGTTCAAAGATAGTGTCGCCCGAATTTTTTTAAAAAGTTTACTACGATGCACACAAAGCAGCAAAATCTCTCTCTATTAAATTTTAATTTTAATTTAAATCTTGATTTTAAGCACATCGATCTCTCTTTCTCACTTAATTTTAATTTTGATTTATACGAATTACTAAGAATTATACGGGACTTGCGTACGTAAAAGAAGTTACGACAGGAACACCGTACGGATGAAAGGGTTCGAAGGGATACACCTAGAAAGCCAAGCCGCTAACGGAAATCGCGATTTTTTATCCCCAACGAAAATCTGTGTCACTGGTATTGTTGTAAAGAAAAGAAAAAAAAAAAAAAAAGAAAAGAGAAAAAAGACATCGACCGCTTTCTCGCGATCAATCAGAATGAAACACGATTGTGTCCTTTTTTCCAGGATTACGATGACGAGATCGAAAATGGACGGGGTCGCAGGCACAGTTCCCCAGGTGGCTCGCGAGGTAACCCCAGGGATTACGGCCATCACCTGCACCCGGACAATTTGGTGAGTCGACCAGCGCAAAAATTCGATCATTGAACACGGCATTTTAAAACACCTCCTATTTTTTTCTCCATTAGTAAGTAAAATCGAGTTTTACAAAAAGTGACAGCTGATATGACAAATTAAATTAAAGTAAAACTTGATACACGTGAGTTCCGAAGATTTTTTTCCCTTCAAGTTGAAAATATTTTGTTAAATACGTACACGACTCGACTATTTAATTTATGTTACACAATGAGATGGCATCTAGATTTAAACATTTGTGGAATGCATCAATTCGGAATGCATCAAAATATATCATATTCGATAATTTCATATTCTTACTCATTAGTAGTGTAATCAGATTGTTTCTTGAAAATTTTTATTTGTATATTTGTATATTTAATATTACGATACGGAAATAGTCAGAAGATATGTGATCACACTATTGCCTTCTAAAAGTGATTATTTTTAGTGACTACAAGTTTCAAGCTAGATTTACTGTAACAGAGAGATTTATCCCGTAGAGTAATGAGAGAAAAATGAATTAGTCGCCTTTTAAAGTACATTGTGTCGTTTCTAGGATAGGCGATTCTCCTATAGAAATAGAAATAAGCGATCACGCGATAGTCTCCCGGAGCCTCGGAAAAATCTCGAGAAAAGTTTGATTAATTCAAATTTCGCCTCGCTCACAGTTTGCATCTGGCGTATTTAATGCACGTTGCGAGCTGATCCCGTTACAGGAATAATAATTACACAGACGTGGATTGGTGTTTACAGAACAGTCGAGTATCGCGTGTTGCAGGCAACAGGTAAATCTTAAACGTTCGCTTACTTTATGCAAATTCCACTCCAAAATGTTGTCACATCGCGCGGATGAGAAAACAAAATCTCGTTTACTCGAAAAATGTAACTGGATTTTGGAGGCTGCGGGCTAAATTAATTACGCGCATATATAATTTTTATAGGAAAAAAAAAAATATCTATTTAAATATATGTATAAAAAATTGACTTTTCTTTATAATAATTTGTATTTTCCTCATTTTTTTATTTTAATTAATTGCCAGTAAGTTTACCACTATTGAATATTACTGACTTTCTCGCGATTACTGAATCATATCTTTATTTACCACCATTTCGTTTCTATCTTATATCACATTTGCTTTACTTCACTAATTTAATATGTATAATTCATTTAATTTCTCTAATCTTCGCAAACCGCGATAGTTAAACGCGAGGTACGTGCGAAATCGGACTTTTACCAGGTGGCCTCATTTAAATTCGCGTGTAACGTGCTCGCAATAGCAGCGTTAATTTCAGCGTTTAATTTGTACGCCGGCTCACGTGCACGTTATTTACATAGTTATTTACGCATGTATTTACATGTATGCAGGATGCGTCATTTTGAAACGCACGAATTTTTAGGACGGAGATAAAAAGAGAGAGCGATGTCCAACTAAATCTTTTTTACCGAAGAGATTCCAGGATCGCTTTTATAAATTTATTTTATTATATATTTTATATTTATTATATATTATATATTTTATATATGTATATAAGATTCATCGTGCCAGTAGCTTTACACGACACGTATAATACGATATACGCGCGTCATGTTTGCGCAATTGCACCGTTCCGTTACCTACAATTACCGTGGATCGCAAACACGGATGTAATGTCCTATCTTTTATATCGTTTTTTTTTTTTTTTTCATTTCACGCCGACACGTTCCACGATTCGCGTAAACTTTCGTAATCAGTACTCGCCATACCATAACCGGATAACGGACACGTCATTGTGAATGTAAATTTGTAATCGGATCGCTGACGTCAAGTTGTCGCTCGTAATTCGCTCGTGAGTATAAAATGCGTCTTCGACGAGAGGGACGACCTATCGATCATCGGAAACGTGCCATTTGATAAAATTAATTAAGAGTTAATGATGAACACGAAAAAAGCATGGATTTTACAGTATTAAATAATATTACTATAACAACTGACGTCGATTGTGGATGTAGTAGATAGTTTTTATTTCTATCCTTCCGATTTCTTTTCTCACATTTTTATTTCTCCTTTCAATTTCATTTTATTTTTATTCATAGATATATTTTTTCAGTGTTTACACTTCTCGCGGACTATTTTTATTCAAACGATCTATTTGGATGAGAATTATAAAGGTCAATGTATTTCGTGTTCGCGCTTGTTTTGCGTCAGTGATGCAGCTGCAAATTTTCCACGATAAATTCCTGAGAGACAATCGCATGATCGCGCCTCGATATCGATGTATTAATTATGTTATTTTAGGCGTAGGCTCAAAGTGGGTAGATTAACAGTCCATCCAATCGCGTCCAATGTATGATGAGTATAGTTTAATTGTAGTAATTCGTACAAAGGTGGCGATAATATTTAAGCTCGTCGCACGAAACAATTCGCACTTTTCTTTTTTTCAATAAAAATTTGATTTTATGATGATAATTATTTTGAACTGAGCAAAAACACATAAATCAGCGCAGGCTTTATGCCAAAATAGAGATTTTCGTCAACGACATTGATATTATTTCTCTCTCTCTCTCTCTCTCTCTCTCTCTCTCTCTCTCTCTCTCTCTCTCTCTCTCTCTCTCTCTCTCTCTCTCTCTCTCTCTCTTCCTCAGCAATATACCAAGTACAAAAAATTCAATTAAAAAAAGGAATTAAAAATATGAATTATTTTATAAAAATTCTATAAAAAGAAAGAAGCGTTTCGTTTGGGAATCAGTTCGAAAAATTCTATTTTTCTATTTAATCATTTCTATTTTCTATTTAATCACTTCGGAAGTGCAATTGAGCATATATTTTATACGTCCCAATTTATTTGTGAAATCAATGAATCAATTTTAATCAATTTTCGTACTTCAAAATCTAAAGTATTGAATACGAGTACATCGAAATTAAAAAAATTCAAAATAGTAAACACAAAGATTAAAAAATTTCTTTAAATAAGGTAATTTTTATAAAATCTAATTTTTAAGAGTTTCTAAATTAATGATTACAAATCTAACGTTAAAGTGTGAAATCATTCGAAATTTAAATATGATAAAATATATAAGAACACTTTTAAATTTTAAATTTTGTTTTGGTTTGCCTTATAATTTGTTAATAATTAACTGGGAAGTCTTATATGTACATTACATATAATATATTATATAGTATATATATATGTATATATATATAACATTAAATTATGTTACAATGACTTTAAAAATCAATAATTAATGACTTCAATGCAAATGGATGAACATTAATTACTACATGTCCGCATTATTTCTTATTTTGAATTTTATAATTTTAGCCTCAGATTTGTATTTAATGCCTCTAAAAATTAATATGTATAATTTTCATAAAAATTTAATCTGAAGAAATATCGAAAGCGTTAATATTGTACGCTTAAAAAATGTCTGTGTCAAATGTCAGACATAATTTTAAGTGCGGCGAATTATATTTTTCTTTTTTTTTTTTTTTGTTATTTGGCATTTTCGAGCGATTCTCCGAGGTCTTGAAAAGATCATTGCTTAATATATTCCTCGAGGAACGCAGAAAGTGTCATGAAAAGCAAGTCACATCTTACAAAAGCCGGAATACCAGCACGATGTTCTTAACGATGATACGCCATGGAGACGGAGGGGGGGAGGGGGGAGGGGGGGGGAAGATTCCTAGAGAATTATAGCAAATTCGCAACGTACGAGAAAGTTCAACCTGAGATCGCTCAGGTAGAAGAACGCGGGATTATCGGGATATGCGGGCAAGTGCTGGTGAACGAAATGAAACGAAAGAGCCAATAAAGGAGCAGCTCGGGCAGCCACAGTGTTATCGACATTACTGACGTGAGATAGTTTTCGCTTGAAAAGTGCCTACGATCGTTTCGTTCTCCTCGGGAATAACGACTTCTACCGACTATTACACCGACGTCTGACGGATAAAAAAAATTCTGGATTGCCTTCTTGAAGGCAGACGCGTAGAACGGGGGAGGGGGGAGAGGGAGGGAGGGAGAGGGTAATGAAGAAACCGCGATTTTATGGAAGACATCATACATTTGCTCTGCTGAAGCTCTTGGAGCCAGAGAGAGCCACGATAGAAAGGAAATACCAATTATCGGAATTTCCCTCTCGAAGAAGTTCGAAGAATTATCTCGATCTAACGTCCGACAATTTTCCCGCAGATTTAATGATTTTCCATCAACATAAATTATGAAATGTCAACAATAATGCAACAGTGTACACAACAATTAATATCAATTTATTAATTTTTGAAAGCTGTGATAGATTAAGAGAAATTATCATATACTTCTCAGTACACATACGTAAAAGAAAAAAAGGCATTATTAATATATAAACAATTTTTCATATGATATTTTATATCCATCGCGAGTAATTTTTATATCAACGATAGAAGAAGAATAGAACGAGTTTTATTCCAAGTACGTCATCAGATGATGAACAACTGAACTCTCTCTCCAGAAGACCGAGTCGCGCAATCCGTTTTCTTTCCATGTGTATGAAGAGAAAAAAAGGCCCCGGGAATTTATCTCCTCATTATCCCTCGCGAGTCTCTCCGAGTCTTCACCGTCGTGCACGGAGGCAGGAGGAAAAGTGGAGGCAAAACGCCCCACACGCTAGAGCAAAGGCTGCGATGTGCAATTGAGATAATCGAGAGAATACTTGCAGTATGGGATCGCGACCGAAAAGAATTGGGAGCCAATGCCAAGGTCGAGCCGATATAATAATTGAGATAATAGCGAGCCCCGTTTACACGAGGTCGTTATTTCGATTACACGTAGAGATGCCTCGCGCAGAGTATCGATATTTTGCCGATATCTATATTTATCTGTGTGGCCCAACGACACTGTGTGAGAACAATGTAATTTTGCTAAATTATATAATGGACCTGTTAAAAACCTCAATACAAGTGTTCCCGAAAATTTTTTTTCTTCAACGATTAACCGAGGGCACAGGAAATTCGCTGAATTCGTAAAGATCTACTCTTGTATGTATATTTGTTTTGTTCATTTAAATAACTGCGATTTTAAACTTAAAGGTTCTGTAAGAAGCCGTCATATTGAAGTCAATGAAATGCGGCTTTCGTGGAGGAACTTAAAGAGACCTCGAGATAGAACGTGCAACTCGAGCAAAAACCGCTTGAAAGGGTTAATCAACGTGCCGGAGGGAAATTATAAATCGTTATCGGGAACTCCGTCTCGAAAAATCGCATCACGGAGCTAATTACGGTGCGGCCTAATATACGGTGTGTACTAAATATATGGTACTATAATTTATCTGTAAATTATTTTGATCATAAGAATGAAATCGTTTCCTCAACATGTCACAAACATGTTTTAAAAGGAGAAACTCTTTCGCAACTCTTTTTTAAATGTGTTCGATGATCTTGATGATAAATCTTCTTCAAGTTTTCCAATCTCTTTGATATTATGACATTAAATTAAAACAAAAAACAAAATTCAAATATTAGTATATAGTAATTCTCTTAATCGTAATTTTTGGAGGGGGGGGGGAGGAAATTCCGTGATTTATTTAAAAAACGAAAGGTATCGATTTCAAGAATCGATAGAGAATCGGAGATCGGCTTGATTGGACACCCCGTATATTCCGCAGGCGGATCTCAACGCGGTCTGATTGTCGCTTTCCGTCTTCCTTTTCCTTCCCTGATGCTCGTCTTATTGCGCGAGGAGAGGGAAGAACTCAATGAGGGAGTCTCGATAAGCGGACGGAGGGGCAAACAGCAGTAAAAGGAACGGTAGGAGCCGCGTTTTACGGCCGTTCGTCTCGTTGTTCATCCCCTCGACATCGATCGACATCGTGATACTTATTCTACCTGAAAAAATCCTTTGCGGATTTGTTTTCTCGACGGTAATCGAAACGGCGGATTAAAGCGCGTACTCGCTCGCTCGCGTGCGCTCAATTTGCGGTTTTGCAACAATTTTGACGTTAATAATAAAAATTAGCGATAAAAAAGTGATTTTCAGAAGTAAAAATTTTCAAAAACTGAAGGCGAACTTGTCAACAAGGAAAGCTGTGCTTTTTAGCTGTGTTTCGCACCTTCGATATATCTCGGCCACTCTCTCGGCTCTCTAAATTCTAATTTACACAATATTCCTCAATTAGATTATTATTTCGCATAATATGCGGACAGTAAGGTAATAATCACATTTAACGCTGAATACACCGTCAGAATGTAAACGCTGGAGTTGTTCAACCATAATTAGGATATACAAAGAGCGCAATGCCGCTCAAACCATATTAAATTTTACACTCCAATGTAAATCCCTTCGTTAAATTATTGAATTAATGTGATGTTAAATGAATTAATAAGGTCTGGCTTCGAATTTATAATTAATATGCGCGATATGCAATTTACAGGATGATTCGATGCGAATAAATTCTCCATACGCATTTATTTCGCCCTGGGAAATTTTCATTCTGTTTCGCTGTCAATTTCATACGTCGGCCAATCGCAATTTTCGTCGCTGAAACTTCGCCTTGGAGCTTTTCGGTCATCTAATCGCAACTGCGCATTACGTGATTCACCTAGAAATCGCGGCCCAAATGGGACGAGCGGCGCGAGGGGAAGGGAAGGAGAGCAGAAGCGTCGTCTCATTAGAATCGACTAATTAAGGCCGCTCGTTTCTCGTTATTAATGAGATTCCGCTATTAGTTATTCGTCTAAGGTGGCCTAAGAGTGACTTACATATCGATTAAAACAAATTTATTTCTTCTCGTGGCACAAAATGTTATAATAATTGCCGGAAGGATAAAAAGGGAGAGAAGAAAAAGGATTTATTTAATTAAATTCACTCAATTTGATTGTTATTGCTTGACTATTAAAGGATCATTGCTTTTCACAAGCAATTTTGAGATTTTATAATAATTACTGCAAGTACTGCAAAACGGAGAAGGAAAAAAAAGAGTATTTAAATTAAATTAAATTTACCTAATTTGATTGTTGTATTAAAAAAAAAAACCACTAATTTTTCATCAAGCAAGCTCTCTTTCGAGACTCTTTATTTTATTCTCTTCATAAAAAATTAGATGACGATTTCTCGTAACTGTGACGGTTGAAATAGTTACATAGTGATAATAGTGACATACAATACAATAATTTACTATAAATAAGACGACGCGCAGACCCGATGGTATGGAAACCGCGTACAAAATAATTAAGCAGGAATCATCTCATCTTCGTCTTGATGGTACTTACTATCTAATGATACAAGATATTTAAAATTACGCTTCCTTATGATACTAGGAATACTTTGTGTCGCCGCGTACAGAGTGTTATGCTTACGTTAATCGAAAGGCTAATTAATTAAAAGGCTAAATAATTCTAAATAAAGTACCCGACCGAAATCGACCTCGTTTTCCAGCGGCGCGTCCCGCCGCGCGGAATCCGCGGATTACGCGATCTCAAGATCCGCGGCGGAAAGCCGCGTGATTATTATCCGCGCGTCCTTAACGCGCGCCGCGCGCGGGCTCTTAGGGCCTCGTGAGAATCCGTTCGCCCTCGAGTCTCCTCCCTCGTAGATCCTCGTAGTCACAAGTCACACCCGGCCTGAGGACGCCTGTGCCAAATCGCCTCTCGACTAATTGCACCCGACGGCTGCGATCTCCGGCTGCAAGCGCGGAGAGGAACGAGAAGAACGGTCCTGGTTCTCCGAGAGCCTGGGTCGCCGACCATGGTGTGTATATATATATATATATATATATATATATATATATCCTCGTCCCGATCTTCGCAGTCGACGATTGTCGCCCATCGTTCCGACGTTCGAACTCACTCTTCCGCACGACCGGCCAACGCGGCGGAGATGTGCGAAGTGATAGTAACTTCCGTTCATCAGATCTTCTCGCTCGCAACGACGGCACGCTGATCGAATCGCCGAATCGATCCTTCCGTTGCCTCAACGCCGAACGCTTTCCCAAGTTTATGTTATGCTTTCACATCTCTTGTTATTCCGTTCCTTTGTTTTGAAAATTTCAAGCAAGCGCATTGTAATTACCGAACACACGTTAAGTTAACGCGTAATCACGGAATTAATTAACGGAAGAAATAAAGCATTTAAGCATATAAAAGACAAGATAATACCGATTAAATGAACTTGTGTAATGCTTAAATTAATTATTTCAGATCCGTCTCGGATACTTTGACTGAACTCGAAAGGAATCCAAATTCGCAAACTGTCTTGAAAATAAATAATTTTCAAGGTTTTCTAATACTGGAGATTTCTCAATGAATTATTAATGAATTATTCCCGCATTTCGATCAATTAGATACTCGCACTCGATGGATATTATATCAGAATCCATGAATCCGAAGATTCTCTTAAAATTTTCACAAAAGTTTGCGGAAACGCAAACCTCGGTGCAGCGACGGAAAATTCAATTTCGATTCGAGGTCATTCTCGTCGTGACGTGGGCGAGCACGAGGATGTCGAGGGAAAATAGGTGAAGTAAGTTCCCGCGCCCTCGCCGGGACCCTTACGACGGCCGTGGGGGGGTCGGTCAGAGCTTGTCCTGGAGCGCCTGGCGTAGCTCCTCGGTGGCCTTGGCCACGTCCTGACCCTGCCGATGGGTGTGCATCTCCGATCGCACCGAGTGCTGCACCGACGAGTTCGACCGTCTCACGGAATTGCCGCTGCCGAACTTGGGCCGCGGGATCCGCACGCGTTGAACGTCACTCAGCCACGACTCCATAGCTTCCCCTTCACCTTCTGGGAAGAAAGCAACGACGAAGGCGCGTTTATTATAACGCCGGCGATTGGCGGCGAGTGTTAGTAGAGTCTGGACTTAAGGTCAGAGTTAAATTGAGATGCGAGAGAAAATTGCGGGATTCGAATGTTTCGGATTCGAAGCAACAATTCTAGGATCTGCCGTGCAGGGTCGTTCAAAAAGTTCGCGAATAGATCTTGAATGATCTTTTTTTGTTGGGCTTTGAAGAAAGCGTACCGATTAACGTGTCGTTAGACACGTTCGGAGAGAACACACTTTTGCTGGGAAATTTATATTTAAAAATTTGATACAGATACAGATCTGAAAATAATTTTGTTGGCCCATCAAAATTATTTTGTAGAACACTTAAATGTGATGATAATACTGCAAAAATGTTTGATCCTCTAACAATCAATTTGAACATCGTATATAATAATTTTGAAGGCCCAACAAAATCAGTTTTCAGATTTGTATCTAAAGTCCCAAGTTTTAAATTTGCTAGCAAAAATGTTCTTTCCGTGCAGGAATCGAAGAATTTATTCAAGTTGAGTTAAAGAAAAAAAAAGAACGTCGTCATTCTCTCTGAGAGGAAAGCAGCGACAGATTTATGAAACTAGTAGTATTTCATGTCACACATACACATGCTTAAACAAACCGATTAATAGAGAGTGTCCGAGTTTACAGCCTGAACTAAAAACTCAAGCGATAAAGAATAGAACAGCTCCTCTTTCTGAAAAGAAAGCGATGACGTGCACATATAGTGACAATTAGCTTTACCATTAGTGAGTTCTGAACAAACGTAAGCCTAAATTTATTATAGTAGAAGCAGAGATAAATGAAAGAGGAAAGCTAAAAATTTTCAAGTCAATGAATGTAAATTCTATGCGAAATCTGTATAATTTGAAAATTGAAGATTTCAGATATGTATTCGTCAGCAGAATTTATGAATGTTAAATTTTTTGTAGTCTTTAAATTTTAAGATCTAAAAATTAAATTTAAAAGGTTTTACAGATATATGGATTTTAAAGTAAAATTTAAGGATTTACGAAAGATATATTATTTAGATAAATTTTAAATTATAAGATTCAAATTATAAAAGCACATAGAATTTAAAAAAATTATAAGAGTAGTAGAAATTAATAAAACACATAGAATTCGTACATTTTAATATTTGTGTACATTTGAGAGAATTTGTTAAAGAAATAATAATGAAAATGAAATTCTAAAAAGTATAAGATACAACGGTGACATATTTTCTTTATTAATAATAAAGAAAATCTCTCTCGTAAATCAATCTCGATTATATATAAACCATATATATATCTATAATATATGTAAACGACAAATGGATAGCCAAAATTGAAAATTTTATGATGTCTTTCTATGGGAATCGAAAAGGTACGCGCGAGACTTAAAGTAAGGAAAATAACTCGATCTACTGGGATTTTACGATCTTGTTTACGCCCGATCGGATCGAGAATGAACGAGGATCGAGGATAAGGAAAACACGTTGTGATACTACGAAGAAATCGAGAAATGGAAAATAGAGAGAGAGAGAGAGAGAGAGAGAGAGAGAGAGAGAGAGAGATGGAATAAGCGATTTTCGGAATGTGAAGAATACTTTTCACACTATACACACTTTGCGTGTCTCAATGTTTACTCCTGTTCCCTGTAACTTTTTCGTCAAAAAATCGGCAAAATAAAATATCCGCATTTTCTATTTTCGAACGTTTTCCCAACGTTTTTTTCGAAATACAATTCGAGAGTATTCTAATTCTAAAGATCCAGATATCCCGAGAGCCTTATTTTTAAGAATTCTTCCAAACCTTTTTTTTTTTAGAATTTCCAGGATTTCCATTCCGGTGTCGGAAACATATTTCTCGTACGGAACGGATTTCTCATACGGGAATACCCAACGAGATTCGCGATGGTGATTCCATTATCGGCTACCGTTCACCGCACGTATGCACGTGTATGCAACCCACGTTGCGCGTACAACGGTGTTTTTCGCGCGCAGGGATTATTATCAGTATGCCTTCTCGCTGCTCAATGATCTCGCCACAGTTGGACTTCATCAAGCGTGTGACGCAGTTTCCTAATCGAGAAGCGGCGTAATCACGCAAAACGCAATCCGAATGTTTCTGATCTTCGTATGAAAATTCTAATTTCTAATAATCTAATACACGACAAAAACCAGACGGACGGACTTGAGTTTCCAAACTAATATTAATAATGATAAAAGTGTCACGAAACTCACTTCTCAAGGATGTTTCCCTTCGATAATTTTTTTTGATACATTACCAAAAATGTTGGATGATTTAAACTTGATAGATAATTAAACTTCTAGATATAACAACTGCGCGTGAAATAATACATTTTTGTTAATTGACCTTTTTTTTTTTTTTTTTTTTTTTTTTTGAAGTAGCTAATCTTTATTGACAATTTCAATCAAGTAATTTAAATTTTTTTTTTTTTTTCTAAAAAAGAATAAATATATAAATTTTACAGTTTAAATTTGCTTCTCGGAAATCAAATTTTGATTCTCCCTTCGACTAGCCTTTATTTTCAAGAATAAAACTAGTAGATCCAAGATCGTTGTTCCGCTTATTTTATGGGTTATCTGGGATGTGTCAGTTATCTTATTGTAGTCCACGGGACAACATTCATCGTGCATTAAGCAGTAAATCAACCGATCTACCGAGAAAAAAGGAGCAGTCTGGTTCTTGCAGCTTGACAATTATTACCGTGCGCTTGTCCTACTTCTCGAAATACGCGTTTTGCTGTAAGCGAATCACGTTTTGTTCCAAAAAAAAAAATCGCCGCGGTGACAACGGTTCATTTGTAATTTCCAAGGCCGAGTAATGTCAACAGTAAGTAAGTAAAGGCGGAACTGTGATTTACATCATCGCGTGTGTAACGTTCACCGTTCAGAATGTTCGATTGACGTGCAACCTACACAGGACACATTTCCTATACGTGGGTTATTCTCTACATTGTTGTGTATTTATTTACGAACATTGCGATCGAAATTATAGAAAAATATTTGTAACGTGTAAAATATATTTGTGAAGCAATTACGTGCATTATCGACGAATAAATGCAATATTTACAGAGGAAGTTAATAAATTTTAGGACACGTTAGACATGAGAAGAAGGGTGAGAGTCTGATTAGAAAAGCGATTTTATAGAAATTTAAATACTATAGGTGTTTAGATACTCGTCTAGGTTTCTAGATGCTTTAAATTAGAAGAAACTGAAAGAAACTGTCCCGGGTTCGATTGTGGTAAATACCTGTTCAGTGCTTGACAGATCGCCTCAGACGATTAAGATACAATCGCGGTCTGCAAGGACTCGTGGTCTCTGGACTGAAGAGTCGACGATCGGAATCGTGACGAGAATTGTGCGAGCGATCGACGCGAGAGAACGACGCGAGAAGCACTCGTTTCGCTGGTGCCTGCGCGACTGATTCAGGAATCGGACATGAAGTGGCGACCGACGCAGGTTTACGTTTACCTGATCGGGAGAGTGAGTCAGCCCCGAAGGAAGCGAAAAGAAGGGGAGAGAAAGAGAGAGAGAGAGAGAGAGAGAGAGAGAGCTCAAGAAAGCCGAAGGAAGACGAAGGAGAGAGGAAGAATGAGACCAACAAATAAAGGTAGGGAAGCAAAGAGCAGGAGAAACTGCGGTGCGAAGTGAGCGAGTAGAGGAGAATCAAATGAAAGGTGAGAGGGAGAGAGAGAGAGAGAGAAGAGGAGGGAAGAGGGAGGAGGGGAGGACCAGGTAACAGGTGAGAGAAAATCAGGAACGTAGACAGCGGGTCGAGGTGCGGCTGAAAGCAACATTTCCGAGCAGCGCGGAAGGTCCCGAGGTTCGGTGTTGGAGTTCAAGACGTTTCGAGCGTCGCGATATTTTCCTCCTGCGAAGACGCGACGGTCGCGAGGAGAGTGGATAATCCTATCTCGCCCTTTACCAGACCAGATCGCATTTTCGGGCCCGAAAATCACAGCTACGCCCGTAAGACCGGCTTCCGCACAACGTTGCCAGACGTTAGCAGGCTGCACCGCGGATGCAGGTTGCATATGCAGTCCTCCCAGATGCAGCGCCTCTCTTCGGGGCTCGGGCGCGCTATCGGGAGGACGCTGATAACAGGGAGCCGGATACCGGAGCGACTCCGGATCGCGATAACGCGATAACTCAAAAAGGGAAAAGGATGAAGATCCGGGGAGTCCCATTGTGATTCCCCGCGCGCGCGAGAAGGAAAGATACGACGCGGCGATACGGAGAGAGGCGCGGATCGCATCGCGGATCGCATCGCGTATGCATCACGGCTGATGATATAACGACGACGGGGCCTCGCGTGCGACACGATGTGTAGTTTTTTTTTTTTTTTTTTTTTTTTTTTTTTTTTTTTTTTTTTTTTATATGTCTTCTACCGGGTGTGTCGGGATGTGGACGGCGTGTAATCATGAATAACCGACGAGAGACCACTTTTTCTGCTGTTACGCGCTGACACGCTTTGATCTTTGGAATTTAACGAAAGTATTGTCTATTAATAGCTATCAAGGTTAGAACGCACGTCGATGCGGAATGAATTCTAATTTTTTTTTTTTTTTTTTTTTACAAAATCCTTCTCGTTGCGTTTTGATTTCTCAAATTAGGTGTTATGTTACGTGTATGCCGACGGGTTACGAGAATAGAGTTCGATGCGGCACGAGTTAGCACGAAAATTGTAACGTGTACGAGAATATAATACGAAGAGTTAAGAGTTCGTCGAACCTGCACGTATTGCGCCACTCTTCAAACCAGCTCGTAGGTGAGTGACACCTACGCATGGAGAGATCGATGTGATCCATGTGAGTTCGTTTGCCGCTCGGAACGATCTACACACGTTGAATTAGGCGTGGTCGATTATGCGCCATTAAAAAATTTTTATCACTTTTTGAATTCACCTCGATCATCCTCGATTATATCTTCTTTTCCTTTTGTTTTATGCAATAATCCTCGTTTTCAAAATAATTGCATTGCAAACACGCAAAAAGTGTTGTTGTCGAATGTTGACGAAAAATAAAAGAGAGAAAGATGGAAGAACACTATTAGAATACTATTTTATTAATTAAATATAATAATAATAATAATAATTCAATACATATCTAGTTTTATTAAATTAAGAAATAATTTTCTAAGAAAAATTATGTCAAAATGTTAACAGACAAAAGAGTTCTTTTCTTCTAAGAATTTTTGTTCGATCTTTGACGTATATATATATATATATGCAACTTTCTCGTCCTCACTTCCGTTTTATTTTCTTATCACTAAGAATTTCAAGTCTTACCCGTCAAATCGAGGTCAGTGGGAAAACAAAAGGAATCTAAAGTAAAGAAATCAATTAATTTAATCGGCGACTTTGACTTTACCAGCGTGTGCAAACACTTACCGGTAGCTTATAATACGTGTTTCTTGTCGATCATCATCGGTGCGTGCTACTAAATGAAGACGCTAAAGTAAATCAGCGGGCAACAATGGCTTTTTGCCACGGTACGCGCTTCTTCGACTAAACGTCACGACCTGACTGACGTGAGGAAACGTCGTGTCCTAAACGAAGTTTTCCGGATGAGAGAAGAACAGGAACGACCGGTTGTTCGACCACTTCAACCTTTCCAGGAAGGCGAGACCCCTTCGCGAGACTCCGATCGGCCGCGGAATCATTCGAACGCGACAATTGACCTACATCGACCAAAAATCGTAAAACGCCGGTCTTCCTCCTCGGGGCCCCCGGTTCGGGGCCCACCTGAGGCCCTGCCCATTTGTTCTACGTGATCCTCGTACATACCGCGTACATAACGGAACGCCGTCCCGAAAACTTTCTCCGGCGCGGCGGCTGGCGGTCCCATTAATAACCGACGATGATTATTATTTTCTTGCCGTTCGACTAAGGTTACTGGGTGACCACGAAAAGCACATGATTTGAATTTGAAGAACGGAATCAAGTGGAATCGGTGAAACGACTCAACGACACTTGAACGAGGTGTTAATTTTCGAAACACTGGACTACTTCTGCACGTCACGCTGATGGCTTCGTGTCTACCGTTTTAATACGACGATTTACAGCTGAGATGACATCGAGCAGCAATTAGAAAACTAAAAATTACAGTGCACTACAAGTCAGTATGTATGATTATTAAGAGTAGTACTGTTTTGCGTTTGCATCAACTTAAATGCATTAGCATTTGATTAATTCTAATTAATATAAAAGTAAATGTAGGAATATCGTTTAGAAAAGAAAAAAACATGTGGATAAATTTCAAAATTTTTAGTTTACATTTCTGCGATTCTCAATCCTCTAATTATTAACTGATCGAGCTCTATTAGCAAGTAACTTGTGTATATCTTCGTATATCGCATTTCTTGAAAGGATCGATGTAAAATTACGTCCTTGCGGCAGAAAGAGAAAATTTAAACTTTTATAATACTTACTTTTATAAAGATATTGTGTGTGTGTGTGTGTGTGTGTGTGTGTGTGTGTGTGTGTGTGTGTGTAAAATGGTATAAAAATAGAATTATTGGTACAACACGAAATTTTTAGGCAACGCTGATTTCTGCTGGAGTGCAATCAGACTGATCTTAAAAAGTTCCTACTTTGTTTTCTTTCCCGGTCTTTAAGAGAGTCGCGGATATTTACAGGATGATTACAGTCCGGTGTAAATAACTATGAAACGATTCTAATACAATTTATATGACTGGCTTCGCGCGATGTTCGTAGCTAGGGGGACGTGCTCCAGTTAAGACGGCAACAATCAGGCCCACCAGGCGCGCCGTTACGCGTCCCCGCACAAAACGATCATAAACGCGAGCGCGTCGATCATGTAGGTCCCACGATCGCCTTACAAAGAGAGAGACCGTCCGGTTACTCTCCGGTTACCGCACTTTCTAAGTATCATTTTTCTCGCATGATCGCGATTCCGTCCAAGAGACCCGCGTACTGACTTGCTAGAAACTTGTTTCGTTTAGTGCGATCGAGTAAAACCTCATTAAGGAGAGGCGCAATATCGTTCCAAATATCGTCTTATGGCACACAAATAGTGAAAATAAGATAAAATAAATATGACAGAGAGAGAGAGAGAGAGAGAGAGAGAGAGAGAGAGAGAGAGAGATTAAAAAATTGTTGCGAAATTGCACGCGAAGAATTACTGTGGCTGCCCGAGGGAGGAAGATTTAAAGGAAACGAGAGGAGAAAACTAGCAGAGATTGGTTTTTCGGACAGGATATTAGTTCGGATGCAACTAAGGATAAAGTGAAGGCTAATTGCACATGGCGCAAAGATGTACAGTTCCTTTGTATTTCCTTGATGAGCTCGTGTGTGATTAAGTTCATTACTCTACGTAATTTCGGAGAGCGAAGAGAATGCGATACGATTAATCTCATTAAATAGTTACAGAGGTACTGTACGTGTGATTCAAAGGGAAACAGAACCAAACTTACATTTATTTTCAAATTAATTACGCTAAGGAAAGGACGCAGAAAGGAAACTGGAAAGAGAGGACGCGATATTTTAATTAAATATAATAATTTAATACCTATCTCATTTTATTAAATTTAATTAAAATTTCCCAAAAATCTACAAAAGGAGACTTAATTATTTCTAAGGGACTTTGATCGTCCCCTCCCCTCTGAATTACACACACACACACACACACACACACACACACACACACACACACACACACACACACACACACACACACACATTGTACACACAAAACTTTTTCATCCTCACTTATCTTAATTCAACATAATCACCGATCGCATTGTGATCTCGTCTTCGCGATACTCACGTACGTAAAAAAAAAAAAAAAAAAAAAAAAAAATTAGCAATTATTATATAAACGGGTGGACGGTGGCGCTAACATGAGGCATTTCCGATTGTGTTGTGCGCGGAACGTCGCGTCGCAGGAGAGCGATGGGGGTTGCGAGGGTAGCGACGCCGAGATGATCGGTAACGGCGGGAGGCGCGGCGCCGGCGAGAGGAGTCGCGATTTGGAGGAGGATGACGAGCTCGAGAGCAGGGAGGAAAGGGGCTCGGAGAGTGGCGGAGGTGGTGGAGGTTTCGGTGGTTGGAGGTCCCACCTGCTCGGTGGACTAACGCAACGCGTCAAATCCTGGTACTGGGGCGCCAGGCCCCTCGTAAGTTTTCCCCCATCCAGCGAACGCAATCTCTTTCTCTCTTTCTCTTGTCAGATACGCACGTTTCTTTTATACCTTCTTTTCTTTTATCCCCCCTTTTCTTCCCTCTCTCATTTTATTTTCTCATTCTCTCTCTCTCTCTTTCTCTCCCTGCCATTCGACACTTTGCACCGACTCGCGAAAGGGTGAGAGGACAAGGACGTCCATGGAAGGGGAGGGAAATGGATCGGGAAGGAGATATCTAAGAAGTTTCGATATCAAAATTGAGTTCGGAGAAATACTTTATTCTCTTTTATCTATATTCTGTAGATGTGCCATATATATATTCGGATATCTATGTAATATTTTTATTTATATATACTATACTACTGTTTAATTTTCTTTAATTTTACAAATCGCATTTATTCAATATTTAAAAGATGGAAGAAATTTATGTTAGTTTTTTTTTATTTGATATACACTTTTTTATCTAGTGATAAATTTTTTAATAATAATAATTTTTATTATAATTCTACTTTGTTTCGATTACTTTCGTTTTGTTTTAGTATATGAGATTTCATATTTCGTTTTTAATTTTCTTGATCTTAGTTTTAACATAAAATATTGATTTTAATGATCAATTCTGCTTTAAAAACTTTTGAGAATAAGTTTATCATCGACTCACCTTTTATGGACGCCCTTGTAAAAAGATTAGGACGTGAATGCGACGTTCAATAATCGATTATGCCTCCTCTCGAGAGGGAGGTAAATGCAATCGGTGCAACGAACGACGATTTTCGTGTCAGAGAGCGAGAAAACATGAAGAATCGTTCTATTCGGACCTCGCCGGAAATCTCGATAGCATCTGATGAACTCGATTACGATTTCGCTTCGCATCGCGAAAAATCACAATGCGAAGCGAAATCGTAATCGAGTTCATCTCAGTTGCTAAACGTACTTCAACGCTGTGTGACATCATAACAGGATAGATAAGATGATAATTAGTAATCGTAAATTATTTCTGAATATTTTGCGCCACTCTATTCGTAAAAATGATGATAATTGTGTGATACATGATTTGCTGTCAAATAAAAAAAAACTAAGCGCCAAGACTGACCGTAATATCGGTTTTCTTATATATAAAATATATATTTCGTAAAGTCTAATATTTCTAAAAGTTTTTACCTTTACCGTTACTTACCGTTATATTACGTATATGAATGAAATGAAATTTACTTTATGTGAAATTATCAAGCTACATTTCCCGGCGAAGTTACTTCTCTTTCCGCACGAATAGTCGCGCTCACAATCAAATTGTGAGTTACAGCAAAATATAATTACAGCAAGACGAAAGAGAAAATAACTGAGGAAGGAAGGGACTGCAGTGCGGCAGTAAAGTCTCGTAATAAAAATCGTATTATGGTGAAACAACGGGATACCGTAAACTTCCGGCGAGGTTCGCGGTTGCGTCGATTGCGCTTGAAATATCCGGCTCACGTGGAAAAAAAAAAAAAGAAATAAATAAATAGTAAAAAGAGCTCGTAGAAAAAAATTTGTGACAAACCTACCAAGAGGCTTCTGCGGATGAGATGCGATTAACGGATGGTTACGGTACTTGGTTACGGTAAATAAAAATATTGTATAAAGATAAAATATTATTGTTGAAAATTGCGATTATCAAAATAAATTTTATTTAGCTTCTCTTATGAATAATTGTTGTGCAATATCGCGGAATGCAAAATGTTTACGGCAAATTATCGCTTACGATGGGACTAAACGGGACTGTAAAAAACAGTAAAACCAGCACAGGTAAACGCGACGCGACGGAAATTGCGCGGCGGTGCGATTCGAGAGCCACCGGAAACGTCTGCTCCCTTCGGCATGAGGTCTCTTCCTAATTAGATTTCTCTCTCTCTCTCTCTCTCTCTCTCTCTCTCTCTCTCTCTCTCTTTCTCTCCCCCTCTCACTCTCTCCCTCTCTTTTTCTCTCTCACAATCATTATTAACAATTATTATCAAGTATCCTTGTGCTCCTAGAGCTAGCGAGTTTAGTCGACATAGCGTTAGGTGTTGTACGTGTTTTTTATCTTAGATGTCTTGCACATGCTACTTTTTTACGATTTGTCCTTATACTCTAGCACGATCACTATTTTACAATTATATACGTATATACACAGAGCGTCTCATCTTCCTTCGTGTCGATTTTCATCGCCGGCATAACGGTTCTTGAAGTCAGCTTTTCTCTCGCGAGAATTTCTTTTTAAGGAAAAATAAAAAAAAAAAATATGAAAATGACAATTAAACGCGTTGGAATAGAAGAGGTAAATTATTGAACGGAATACTCTACTCGCAAGTTTACATCTGAGAAGAGAAGAAGAAAATATAATTGTATTCTTAAATTTAAATAAAAATTATATATTTAATAATAAAAATTATTATCATTATTTAAAATTACGACTTGTTGTTTTAATTTGTTTCTTTTTTTTTTTTTTTTTTTTTTTTTTAATAAAAATTTTATGAAGTAACGCTTAGCTGCTAAAATAATTTTCCCTTATTGCAAAGTTTCAAGTTTAAATGAACAATTGCCAATAGAATTCATCTTCAGAATTCATCTTTAATTGAAACTTGATTAGGTGAGACATTCTATATATACACGTATGTACACGGGCACGGGGATGTATATGCGCTAAATATTCACATAGATGTCTTGGCATGCACCACCACTTTACTCATAAAAACCAGAATTAATTTAGCAAAATAGTAGCCTCACGAGATATAGTTTTTCAGTTCGAAGATTCTAATTATTCCCTAATTGAAGAGCTAGAGATACCAAAGTAGTCTTAGCTCGTTAATACTATTATGTCTACGGCTTTCACAGAATAAATTTACGAAAGAAATCGAAATTTAAATTTAAATCGAAATTTAAATTTGAAGAAAAGGAAAATATTGTCAAAGCGCGGGAGAAAGTTGTTTTTATCCAGGTGCATTTGATGAAAAGTCCAATTTGACTCAATTTGATTTAATTCGCGAAACCTGTCGGATGATAAATGATGTGAAATGACGAATGAAAGATTTTTATAAGAGAAGAATAAGATAAGTTTTCTTGTTCAAGCTCGAAAATCGTGAGTGGATGTGTCAAGCAGAAAGAGAAACTTTCGTGTGGACGGAAAAACCGAGCAAATCGTCGCGTGGGAAGAACAAGATTCATTGTCCCGCCATGCGTGCGCGCGTGCGCGCGTGCGTGCGTGCGCGCGTGCGTGCGTGGGCACGCGCGTGTATCCGCGTATCTCGTTGCGCATCGCGTGGACACACTTTCACTATTCTCGCTTTACGTTTCTCTTGAGAAAACAAGCCGATCTAATTAACTCGATTTTCGCGCCTTCCGCCAGTGAACTCGACAACTTAAATGACCGATAAGAAGTGCTAAAAATTAATTACTTTCGCAGATCAATTAACCAACTAGAATATATTAGTCTACGTTTCGATCCAACAAGAGTGTAAAATACTTTCCCTAATTTAGCACCTTGCCTTAATTAAAGTTGAATAATATGACCTCCCTATAGTGTTAATTGAGCTTTAATTTAGTAGGAGAATTAATATATGTGCCTTCTATATATGTAATTTGTTGAGAAATTTTTTTTTCTCAACTGAAATAAAGGGACCGAAGGGATTCGTACAAATAACGATATATATAGCATAATAATTTATTATGAAACGAATATTTCAATCATTTCGATCCAGCTGCATGAGTGTCAAGTGGTAGTTTAAAAAGATCTCGTAAATAGCACAAAACAAATAATTGGGGTCTTTTCTATTACATCCTATAGCATGTAATAGAATTTAATTATTTTCTACCAATTCAATATATTGCAATTATGTGAAAAATCGTGTGATACGTACGGCTTATTTTTTTTATATATATATATATATATATATATATATATATACCTTCGCATCTCGACGACAATGTATACTTTCTATTTTTATTGTACATAGATTTTTTCTCTTCTATCAATTCAATCTCTCCTGGTGTTTTCGACGGGACAATTTTTAAGCCGCGCGATAGAAAAGGCCCGATAACTGTTTTCTTAGCGGCGTCGTTAGTTTTTTTTTTTTTTTCAGAATTAGCCGTGCTAATGATAAACTGCACAATTTGTTGGTTAGCCAATATCATCGTTACTACGGCGATGGTATATCGCGATGATTGGAAACGTCTCTTGCCATCGATGTGCCGATTTTTGCTGCGTACTCGAACGACGATAAGCCGGTCGCACAAAATCGGTGCTGACGGCAACAAATCTAGCGGCAATTAGTTGTGATAACGACAACACCACCGCCACCACACCACAACCAACCACCACTCTCTTTTTTCTATTTCTCTCTCTCTCTCTCTCTCTCTCTCTCTCTCTCTCTCTCTCTCTCTCTCTCTCTCTCTCTCTCTCTCTCTCTCTCTCCGAGCACCACCAACACTCAACTGCTACCAGCCTGCCATCAATGCAAGCATGTGACTCGATTTTTTGATATATATTCTTGTGATCTATATATTATATACATAAAAACATATATATATATAGCCGTAATTTTACGTATGTGTACATTATATGTTCGCATATCTCAGCACATATAATTCACATACACATGCACATAGGTGACGTAATATTGCACGCAAGGAAAAGCGGAATGGAACAATGGAATCGAATCGAATGCAAAGAAAACGAGATAGCTAAAGAATTTTGTTATTTCAGTAGCAAAATCTCCCCTCCGTTTCTCTATTATTAAATATTTTCTATTGAAATCAGAGAATGAGAAAAGTACAAGTTTTTCTAATTGAAATTCCTCTAATTGAATTTCCGTTGAAATATCTCGCTATCATTGAGATACCTTCTTCAAGAACTTGCCATTTCGAGATAAAATAACGAAAAATAAATATTTTATTCTATTTTAATTTAAAAAAAATATTTTTTTTTCCTTCTTTGTTATTTCTATTTAATTTAATTTAATATTTTTAGCATGCTAGATAAGGCATGCGAGATGAGAAAGTATTGAAAGGATACATACACACATATATATATATATATATATATATATATATATATATATATATATGTAGATGGAATGCACTTAAAAAATATATATATATCTGTTTCAAACATACTTTTCTCTATCAGCTTCCAAATTAGTATACTTTCGCATTTTACATCGGAATTAATTTCTTCTAATGGAGAAATGTGCTTTGTTGAAATTGTTATAACAGGAGAATTACTACGAGTCTCTTTTGCAGATATTGTATGATATTTATATTTCGTAAACCGGAAGCTGCGTGAAGACTACCAGAACGCTCTTCCACTGCAGCGTGCACGCGAATACGCTAGCATAAGCTCATTTTTTTAGCTCTTATGTGCTATCGTGCGTGTGTGTATGTATGCATCGAGATGAATTTTCGGATACGCGACAGCAACTACGTCTAATTTAATTCATTAAGCAAAATTATAGTCCTTTTTTTTTTCTTGACATTAAAAGAACAATTAAAATAATAAGTATAATTGTCTAACATTATAATATTATTTTTGCAATTAAAAGCCAATTAAAGCAATTAAACAAACTTTCAGGATTTAGGCCAAACTCGGAATTTGATTATAATGCGCCTATGATGTAGGCACAGTTCTTTATTTTTACTCAATTACACATTACTTAAATTTATCTCTGATTCAAATCCTGATTATAATCCTTTTGATTACAATTTAGCTTTCGTAATACTATATTTGTCATATTTGAAATTATATATAATAAATAGAGAAAATCGAGAATCTTAAGATTTTTATAATTCATGTAATTCACGCAATTGTGGATTTTATCTGTACTTACGATATGTTTTATGAGTTTTTATTTTCAAATATAAATATAATGTAAATATGCGCAAAGCGTATTTAAACAACGTGGCTTCCGGTTGCTGGTGCGTATCCGGCGTGATGGCCCGGAGAAGAGGCCGGATGCTCGACTACCGCCATTCGAATGCAAGTTGTGCCCGTTCCAGGAGCTCGCGCACAAGCTCTCGCGGAGCTTCGACATGCAGGAGGCACAGCTGTTGGAGGAGGGTGGCACCGGCAGCGGGATCGCCGTGGGTGGGACCGCGGGTGGCCCGCCGCGGCGGCATCACAGCGTGCAGCGGCTGGCCCGCAGCGAGATGTCGGAGCGGCGAGAGGAGGACGGCGCTCTGGTGGTGCCCGATCATCAGGGTAACCTGCGGATCACCGTGAAAAAGACCAAGTCGATTCTGGGCATCGCCATCGAGGGCGGCGCCAACACCAAGCATCCACTGCCCCGGATCATCAACATACACGTGAGTGTTTCCGTTTCGACGTTGCTGGCTGCTGGAGAGGATAAATTGAAGCCAGGCAAACACTGGATTAGAAGGGAAATTGAAGCTGGGGCATGTTGGGCCAAAGTTAGAATTGAGAGGGAAGATTGGATTAAAGGGAAGCTAGAGCGAAGCTAGAGAATGCTCCGTGCTGTGGTGCAAAAATAAAACTAAGGGATGTACATACATAGGGATGGAGATTACAGTAAAGTCGCACAGATTACTGGATTAGATTAGACGGAAATTAAAACGAGACCGGGGAAAACTTCAAAGTTAGAGAGTAAAGTTAGTAGTGTTGTTTTAGAAAGTCATTAGAGTCAAGCGATGTATAAAGTTAATAATTACGGGCATAGTAATATTTGACATAATTATATTCGCTATGTCAAAATGTAAATATATTCGCTTTATCAAAATGTAAATCAATAAAGTGTTTATATTTTTTGAGCTTATTTCAAGTAATCTCGTTAATTAACAACTGAATACCATCCTTAGATATTCAACCTTGAAAATTATCGCAAAGAAAAGTATCGCATATCTTATCTCAAGATGAGAAATACAAATCTTGTTTATGTGGCATCTTATAGGCATGGAACGGAGAACGCTAATGATGCTAATTAACATTTCCTTAATGAGATGCATTATGACAAAATATATTTTTTATGTTACGCCACTTACGATGCCAAGCGTCTAATTAAAATGAAGCTTGACTCCACTCCGAAACGCGCGATTAATATGCGTCGGGCGAATTTATCGCCGATGCCATTTACGATGGCATAAACAATATTATCCTATAAACGTGAGTAACGCGTGCGGTAATTCGTTGCAGGACAATGGAGCAGCTTACGAGGCAGGCGGCCTCGAAGTCGGACAGCTCATCCTCGAGGTCGACGGTCAAAAAGTCGAAGGTAACGCTAGCAAAATCAAAATGTAATCTATGCAAAATATTTTACACATTTTATTCCAATAATTCCGATTTACTGATTCTAAGAAATCAAGTATCAAAGAATAAAATATTTTAGAATTGAACCAATTTAATCGTCGTAAAAAGAAATTGACAATAAATTCAATTCCGTACAAAAATAATTAGACTTTTTGAAGAAAAAAAAAAAAAAAAAAAAAACAGTTTTTTTAAGCAGTGATAATCAATGTCGAATCGAGGAATAAATGCTGAATTTCTTCTCTGTTTTTGAGCGACGATTAATTTCTCGATTATTTGCAGGACTTCATCATCAAGAGGTCGCACGATTGATCGCGGAGTCGTTCGCGCGTCGCGACCGAAACGAGATCGAGTTTCTGGTGGTGGAAGCGAAGAAGAGCAACCTGGAACCGAAGCCGACGGCGCTGATTTTCCTGGAAGCGTAGCAGGAATCTCCCACCTCCGAGCCGGAACCACCATAGCCCAACCTGACCAAAGCTCGGCCGGCGGTGATCCAGCTCGAGCGTCGCCGCCGTTGAAGAATCCGATCGAGAGAGACCAAACCGTCCGGATCGTCCGACTCCCAGAAGATCCGACTTTGGATTTCGAACAGCCTCGAAGGGACGAATATTTTCCCCTCGAGTTCTCGACTCGGACGGCCGAGCCGTCGGTCAGCCGCTAATTGATTAACCTGGCCTTGGTGGTGGGAACTTCACTTCACCCGCTGAACGAAACAACATTTTGCAAACACGAAGGGGGCGAGGACGATTGGGAGGGGGGGGGGGGGGGGAGGCGAGAGATTCCGGGCCGGCGTTGCCAGATTCCTGATTCTAGCTCTCGAAAAGACACAACGCGAAAAGACTCCAAACGCGAAAAGCGCGTTAGCGAGGAAACAAGAGAAGATCGATAGAAAGGTTCCTGGTCTCCCGTGCCGAAGTAGCCAAAGTCGCACCCACTCGAACTTTCCTCCCCTCGACCGGCCGGCGGTCACCCGCGAAATCCGCGAATCAGCACGGGACCGCTCGTGAGGAAGTTACTCTACTGTATATATACAATATATATATATACCGCTGTACATATTCTTGTAACAGACGCAGTTCGATAGGAAGCAAATAGCCGTACACTTTGCCGGGTACACTCGGTACACTCGGATGTTTCCTGGCAAACCGCCGGTCTCAATCTCTCGAACTGTTCATCAAATTAATTGCGCGATCATCGTCACGAACCACGCGAACGCAACGAATGCCACCATCCCTCGGAGAGGACTGTTGGGGATGAAGCGACGAGAGAGGAAGAGAGAGAGAGGATCGTATATATATATTTTATTTTTTAACACCGTCTCTGCGTCGACACGGTTACTTCACGGTGAGAAAAAAACGGGGAGAAAACGAAAATGAAAAAAAGGGTCGCGCAATGTGCCAAACTAACTAACGCAAGTCGTTTACGTACTACTATAATAAATACTATAATAAAGCTACTAATCGATAAGGGATCGCGATTCGACGAGAGAGGGACGAGGGACGAGAGAATAAATTCGGCGAAATGCAACGAGAGCAGGGCGGACCCTACCCAGGTGCTCACACATGGTGTAGTTGCGTGAACGATTACCTCACAGACACATTCGCAGATACATACCCACGTTCAACACAGATATTATATTCGCGTGAAATCCGAATTTCGACGGCGCGAGACCGCGTCGGCTCGAGCGCAGATTAATCACGCCGCCGTTGATTAACTTATGAGAGTTACGGGTGGTGTTTGTATCCGAAAGGTAGAAGGATAAGTGTTTGTATCCGAAAGCTCATTTCAGAGAAACTTTCTCAACGAACTCCGGAAACGCCCTTTGTAAACGCGCAAATTTTAATCAGAATTAAATTGCATAGAATTAAATAATAGAGGGAAGAATGCGCAAGAATGCGGATTAAATTGAATTGAATTGCAAAAGTGTGTAATTAAATATGTAGAAACAAATAAATGAAATTTGTACAAAGAAAATAACGTAAGAATTTTGTCATACTTAAGAAGCTTTTCTCTTGGGAAAAAAAAAAAAAAAAAATCATTGTCTAAAATTTACAATTTTTTAATGACACGGTTTTGCTCTTTTCATTATTGTATTTTTTTTTTATTTTGGGAGTCGAGTATCGGATGCGTAGTTTTAATTGACATATATCTAGACAACTTCCCTCTACCTTTCGGGTGCAGTTTCGTTGATCAAGATTTTCGTTAATTCGAGTGATTAGGTGTCGTCCTCGAAATCGCGCCTAATACCGCTTAATAGTCTGTTAAATGTTACTGTATAGATTAACGTTGACGTAGTTGATAGACGTTGATCAGACGTCACTAGGACGTTACGCGTTGATTGTTTATTGCGTTGTCAGTTGTGTGTTAGAAGATTTTAATCCCTCGGGCACGCGATATACTCGCGAACGAATATACTCACACGCAATTTTTTTCAACTTAATTCAATTACCTTAACGTATCAAATTCCACAATAAGATACTTGGAATCGAAGAAAAAGTAATATTTAATTCTTCAATTTTTTGCAGAAATCAATCTGCCAAAGTGGTGGTCGATTTTGCCAACGATATCTGAAAATTCTCATCATCTTTCTCTAGTTTATCCTCTAACCAAGTCTGTGATATAAGCTAATTATTAGATTGAAAAGAATCGAAGTTTAAGAAATATTCAGAAAGATATAATTTCGGAGATTCATTCTCGTGTACGCGACAAATATAGCGTGGCCTGAGGAAGGGTTAATGATAATATTTTTTTGAGTCTGTCGAGTATGGCCGAAGTGCGTCGATGATCGTCATCGAGGCGGAATTAACGACGATCTTGACCGAGATCGAGACTATGGCGTCGACTTGTTACGTTGCGAACGTTGTTGAGGCTTAAAAAAAAAGTATATTACTCACGTACACACTATGGGTACACATACATTATTTATACATGTACATATAAGTATTATGGTATGAAAAAATTACCGTAGTGGAATTGCAAATCGTACCTAACTACTGGGCGTCAAGCGTCTCGCCGAAAGAGGAATAATTTAAAGATAAAAAAGGAAAATATAAAAAAATAATAAAAAGGCGGTATTTTCGAAGAGAAAACTATATAAGCTTAGAGATGCATACGCATAGTAAGGGCCTGATCGAGTTCGAATTTCAAACGGGAAATCGCGGAGGATCCTGCACAATTAGGATCTCGAGGAAAACGAGGAATCTTTGATTCCGGGAAAAAGACGTTCACGTAGAAGGTAGAGAAAAATTTTTAAATTTTCTCAATTTTAATTCCAGCTCGTCGTGTTTCCTGTTCGCAGATTTTTCAAATATTTACAGATTTTTACACCAACAAAACTTCAATTCACTTCCTGTCCTTTCTTCTTCGCAATTGTCTGGATTATTGATAATGTCCAGAAAAGCAAGAATTGTTCTTTTTCCTCGGATCAAAAAAAAAAAACCTATTGAAAATTCATTTCCTGCGAGTAGTAAAAACTACTAGTCGACAAGTGCATCCCGTTCTTGCGCGTAAGCATGATTTCGATAAATATTACGCGTTACATGCAAATACATGCAATATGCCCGTTTCTAAAACAAAATTCCGAAGATATATAAAATTCGTTAAGTTAATTATCTTCGTATAGGTAAGCGACATAGAAATAGAACAGGAATTGAGTAGCGCGTATAAATGACAAGCATACCGCGACTATTTTAATACGCTAGTCACGCAATCTGTGAAACGAACTCGACTCGATCGTCCGCGATTTTGCCGCGATTAAAACAAAGGAAAAAAAACTGTTAAAAACTGTAGAATATACGCGTGCGAACAATTGTGCTGTTGTATGAATGCCAAATCGAGCCACAAGCGAGCGAAGAAAGAAACATTTAATCCGTATTATCCGGGCAATTAATTCCTGGCTACTGTGATACGGTACGGTGGATATTGTTTATAAACGTATATAAAATATTCGTCTTTACTCATAAATTTTATTCCCATAAATATACACATAAAAATACACATTTTCATTCCATTGATTGAGCAGCATTAATGGCCAATATTTTTTTAAATTGTTATTTAAATAGAGACAGAAGCTCAGAAATATTCATTTTAATTTTTCAATTTTCCAACTTTTTATTAAAAACCATAATAAAATTTAATATAAGAGTTTGCGTTAAAATTATTTGTTTGAAATTATCACAGAGTGACAAAAGGATTTATAATTAACTTTTTGAAGATCTCATTGAAGAAGAATCTATCTATTTAAACGCACATTATCACATCGCAAGGATTTAATTGCCTTAAGATTTCAATGCAAATGTGCCAAAAAGTTTTGCGCTTAATCCACATTCATCAACGACAACGGCGGCTTCAACATCTACATCGTCATGTATTGCGCGGAAGAAGGAGAACAAGTGGAGGGGACACTGAGAACTGAGAAGGATTTCCCGGACAGCACATTTGAAATCTCTTTTCTTCGCTATTCTTTTGTAGCGCGCACGGGAGCACGATAAGTCGCTTTAATCTACTATGTCGCGGCGAAAGAAAAAGTAGAAAAGTATCGAGAGAGAAATGAAACGAAGAGCGGGATGAGCTAGCTAGAGACGAAAACGGCGGGAGAGACCACCGTTTGCGTTTCTCCCGTTTCCTCCTCGGGAAACGAGAGGAAAGAGGGAAAATTTGTCGTGCGTCAGATCGGCGAAAAATCGTCGAAAGAATCGAAGCGCCAGAAAGACTCGAAGGACGAGAAAGGACGAGGGGAGGGGGGGGGGGGGGTAGATTTCGTGGATTTCGAAAAGCGACGAGGGAGAGATGTACTACGAGACGGGGACTTGGCAGATAAAATAAGATGAGATATTTTTGTAAAGCTTTCGATGTTACCGCAGAAATCCCAGAAATGTTTCCAAGATCTCAGCTGACATATCCGACAATGCCTTATCGCTTTTAAAAAAAAAATCGAAAACTATCGGGGAAACGTGTTACAGCGCGAGAGGAATAAAGAATCGAAAATCGTGAGACACACCTGACACACAACCCCGATCCATTTCCCGCCTTCCGAGAGAAAACAAATCGCAGAGACACTCGGTTAAACGCTTAAAAGGATGATCGTAATAACGCAGTCTTAATAATCATGCTAGATCTACTCATTCCGTTTCCCTTTTCTTCTCTCAATAAGATCATATCGATATGATATTATTTAAGCGGCGCGACGTGAAGAGAAAAACGTCCACGGGGACATAAGCGAATCGAATCGAATAATTAATTGAGCAAGTCAGTGTTGGTAATTCTCTAATTTTGACGTCACGACACACGTGCTTACTTTCGCACGCGAAAGCACGCACGTGTTATTATTTTCAACCCGCGAAGGTGCGCGATTTTTTTTTTTTTTTTGGTTCCGCACTGATTAACCACTACGCTCCAAATCCCGAGTCCCGAGTGAGCTCTTAATCTTCCTTAATCGACATCCTTTTCTTAAGAGCGAGTGAGACCTAATTTTCCTGACTCTTCCTCGCTTTCGATGAAAGAGTACAATTACGTTCAGATTTTAAATCGTGGGAGTCACTTTTCCGAAGAGAAGAGTCAAGTTACATAAAACAAATTTTATAATCTCATTAGTTTCATTCTCTTTTGTGGGATAACAATCTTTCTTCGACACACAAAGCCCCGATCCCGGTTTAACGCATAAGCTCGTACTCCACGTACAAAGAATAAAAAAAAAAGAAGATCTCGAAGAAACAAGGGTATCTCACGTGGCGCGTCGTCATGTCGTCCGAAATATAAGAACCGAAACCGAGTATAAAACCGAAAAAATTTAATTAAGCAACAACAGAGCAACAACTAACCAAGCAAAGTCTCGCGTAAGCTCCTAGCTCCTATTTACTTATCAATTGAAATAGAAAGAGAGAGAGAGAGAGAGAGAGGGGGAGAGTAAGTATGCGAAAAAAAGGAACTAAAAATAGGGATACGCGTTATAATCACGTCACACGAGTTTATTTCCTTTATCGTATTTTATTATCAACGTATTCAGTCTTTTTTGCAATTAACATAAATATAAAAGAAAGGAACATTGGTTAAATTAATCGTGCGATGAAAATTTTAATTCTCCGAAGACGCTGTCGTATTATTTTCTGTTTTCTTCTTTCTAAAGCTGCAGCTGTTTTAAATATCTCACTAATTTCACTTGCTATACGACAAGCTTCTTAAACGTGCTGCCTGGCTATGGAATAAGAAAAGTTTTCAAGTTTTCTAAAAATTTTCTCTCTTGTAATTAATTAATACAAATTCAAAAAGTTTATCGCACACGGGGAGAACAATTTTGTTGACAAATGTAAAAATTTGCGCGGTTAGATATAGATCTAAAAAATAATCTTGTTTAACTATCAAAATTATTATGTGGAACATTTAAGCATTGTAATAATACTGCAAAATTTTTTTGGCTCCAGCAAGCAAGCAATTTGTCGTATTTAATAATTTTGAAGACCCAACAAAATTACTTTTTAGATCTGGTGAAACTTTTAGATTTGCTAGCAAAAACTGTTCTTTCTTGCCGTGTGTACGACACATAAAATACTAACTTCGTCGCAGGTAAATAAATAATCAGATAATTTAATACAATGGCCAATGAAAAGGTTTGTAGAACCATCAGGCTCGAGAATCCATCCATGGTGAACATGGCAACAATGAAAACAGATGTGTGCGTCGAGAAACAGACAATGGCTTCGTTAATAATAAATGCTATCTACAATGCGATGCATCGACGTGACGTAATAATAGCGCGTAATCCCTCCGTTAAAAACTCCGACACTCAAAAATGGTGTAATTATAATTGTAATTTATTATTGTACATATACGCAAGAGCTCGTTCATGCGCGTCTCATAGATCATCTCTTTTGCAATCGAAACTTGTATATCTCTGACACACACACACACACACACACACACACACACACACACACATATACACTCACATTCACACACAAGCACACAAACTAAAGGACAGTCACAAGGAGTCACGCACGGATCAAAATCGAGATCAACGCGCTAAAATTGCGTTAATTGGATAACTCGTCGGTTCGCCTCGAGGGAGGTGTTGTTGCAAAGAAGAGAGGACGTAAGGTGAATCGATTCACATGTACACGTACACGTACACGTACACGTACGTGAGCCACCACATAGAGCCACATAAGGAGGCGATTATGACACATGGAGCTCACGACACACGGCATGGCATGGTGCGAGCGCGCGCTGCCATTATCATTATTGTTCTTATCATTATGATGATTATGGTGATTATTATTACTACGATGATGACGATTATTATTAATAATGATTGAATAAAACGTTCACCACGGGGAACAGATTTCGTCTGTCTTTCGTTTTGATCCACCCCTCTCGAAAGAGTGTTTTTTATTATTCTTCTTAATTCGAATGTCATTATTTATATTTAAATAGCGTTATGAATTAATTGCTGAGTATTTAACTTACTTGGAGAGTAAAACATGATAAATTAATTAATTGTTTCAGTTATTTTTATTCTTTATATCAAAGTTGGATAGTGATTAGTTTTTATTAGTTAGAAATTGAATGATAAACTTCTTAACTTTTAAACTAATTAAATTTAAAAGAATTAACTTTAATTAGCTTTTTTGAACGTATTAACTTTTTAATTTAATTTTTTTTTTAATTTTTTTAATTTAAAATCTTTTATTTCACACCGTTTTATTCTGTTCTATCATTTAAAGTAATTTAATTTTTACAAAGTTTGACACTTTATTATAATGCTTTTTAAAATTAATATAATTTAAATTAAATTAATTTTAATACAACTAAAATTTTAATATAATTTTTTACTTATGCGATTTTTAACGAAACTGTATTAATTTTACAAGTCATTAATTTAGTTGAAAAATATGAACTTGTTAAACTTTATTATTTATCAGTAAAAGTAATTATTATATGAATTCAGAAAATGAAATGCTTCTAAAATAATTCTTATAATTCGTAATAATTATAATAGTATTAATTATAACAAAAGTTGCGTCTAAAGATCTCAATACGTTAAAAAAAGCCCACTGTTGTTTAAAAATATTTTCCAACATTACCGTACACAGATTTGTTTCCTAAATAAATGATTTTAATTTTTAGTAACTCCAATTAACTTAATTTTTTTACTATCAAAGCTGTCTCACAAATCTAAAATATTTATCACCGTTACTTCGGTTGATTTATTTGCACACAAAATCTTTGGTATCACTTTCTCATATTCTCCAAGAAAAAGCAAATAAAACGAGGATCTGCTTCGCATTGAAATTTTTTTTTCGTGCTTCATGAATTCCGAGGCGCGTTTGCTTTGCTTCGCAGAACAAGAGCCGCAAAGCTTGTTTTCATTGTTTGCCCGACGTGGGATTTAGAAAATGTAGCGTTTTGACATAAGAAAGAAGAAAGCTGTACTGAAGAAAGCCGAAGTTCCCGCGCGCTCTGCTATATTTTGCACGCACCATAAAACACCGACCAGTAACCATCGATCGCACTAAAATTGTATCAAGAGTCGTTCCGTCCGAATTACCCGGCTGATTTCTTCAACAAGTGGCGATGCCTTGCAGAAGTAAAATAAAGCGGAACATTAATTTTTTTCGATTCGATTTATTTCGCATATTACTCAGGATTATAAAAAAAAATGTGATAAAAGTGGGAAATAAATAGTAATATGATAGAAGCCAGTCATCTATTTTCATATTCTTGAGAACAATTATTTTTTATTTTAATTGTTTGTTAATAATTATTTTGATATTTTATATCGAGATGAAGATACAATTGATCACTCTAAATCCGCATGTAGAAATGTGAAAAACTCTATAAATAAATATTAAAACTATATTAAAACTCTATAAATAAATATATTTAACAAGATATAAAGAAAATGGATACATATAGATTTTTGAACGAATTTCTGAGCTTCAGGGAGTGAAGTAAAATAAATATTTGTCAAAAATAGAGATCGGTTCTTATTGGAAATAATAAAAGCGGAGTGCGCACGAGTTGGCTCGCGAAGACACCGAGAATAGCAGTTCACACAAATAAATCTTTCTTCACAGTTTATATGAACAGGATACGTAACTCTCAGCTGATCGATCGGAAGATCGGGTAGTCCCCTTACGGAAAACGGGTGGACCTAATTCTGTTAAAAATCGCGTGAGGATTGCAAATTGCCACAAACCACATCTGCAGACACATATTTCAGAGCAAAATTCTTCTTTAATTGCAAATTGAAACTTTTTATATTATAAATAAAATTGTCAAATTATAATAGAATAATCATAAACTGAATTAAAATTGCAAATATTATAATTATAAATTAGATTAAATTAGTTTCAATATCTTATTTAAATGCACCTTTTACAGAACTTTATAGAATATTTAGAACTTTTAGCTTTCATGCGAGAATCTTTTATTATTGATTTCTGGAAAGGAGAAAATACGATCGCGTTTGATCGATAAAATCCTCTTGGGGTGAAACGGATAAAAGTGTCGAGCGCGTTTCGTCGAGCGTGCAGAGAGAGAAATGAAACGAGGAAATTAGAAATGCAATTTGACTAAGCTTCCATTGAGTTTGTGAATTTAACGAGCCGTGACTGGCCGCACATGTCGATCTAATTTTTTCAACAACACGGGTTGCAAGGGTTTCTCGATATCGAGGGCCGATCGATTCGTACGTTCGTGGTTTCGCATTTATCGAAATTGTTATAAAAATCCAATTATATAATCCCGTTATAAAAATTTATTATTTGCCTCTAGTGCAAAGACCACCATTTGAGATGATTTATAGACTCACTTCAGACAAATACAGAATATTATTTTAATTTGTTTGAATTTTAAAATTACACGTTATGTATTTTAGATCATGATGGATCATCAATAAAATAGAATTCTTTTTCTTTCTAAAATCCCTAAAGAAATGTGACGAACTGTGAACGATGATGGCACTCGTGTTAACGGGCAGCCAGATGCTTTCTTGCGTGTCACGATTTTCGATCCTTCTCACTAAGAACGATCTCAAGGCACTCGGGAGCGCCTTTCTCGATTCAGGGACTCGAATAAGGATCGATGACAACCGGTGTACATCCGAAACGAGATAGAGCCTGTCACGCAGATGCACGTTCACGAGCATACGCGTGCCGGTCACAATAGGATCGATGCTAGCTAGATCTCTCTGAATCCGAACAATAGAATTCGCAAGATGGAGGAGGACACTAACGAACACAGCGAATAGGAGAATAAATCTAATTCCCCGAAAAATTTATTAATTTCTTTTGATGATCGCAGATAGGGGATTTGAAATAGATTCTCCGTAAAATTTTCATCGACAGCATAATAAATTTATAGAGGATAATAAGTTTTCCACCTAAGCTTCAGCTACTCGAAAACTCGGAATTGTGAATTAAATTACTTTATGTTTTTGTTATTTTACAGTTGCAATTTAAGTACGTTAATTTAATTTTTGAAAGATTCATTTATTATTTAAAACAAAAAAAAACTATCTTTACAACACTAATCAGACTATTAAAAATGGATGGTATGAATTTTTCTTTAAATTTTAAATATACACGCAAACTAATAACATTTTTTTTTTTAACTAAGTAAGATTGCAAACGTGGACGGTAATTAAATTACCACGTACAATCGCGTCATTCATTATCTACGGACTTGTTACTCGCATTGTTTTTCCATCACGTTGATCTATCTATCATTGATTTTATTTGTCTTATGCCTTAATCCTCGCGAAGAGCCCAAAATTCTCAGCTGCCCGCTTCAGCTGGCCGGGATCGACGTCGTCGTTGAAGAAGAAAGAAAACCGGCATGGCGTCGTCAGAGAGACGAGCGGATCGAACGAGGGGGCAGAGCGCGAAAACCAGCGCCCGTGGCACGAGGGTACGAATCTACACCGCACGAGGGTACCGCGCGGACCCCTGAGAGGTTCCTGTAATAGGGTAGCTTCCCTCCCCCCCCCCCTCTCCCCCCCCCGAAACTACCACCGACCGCTTCCGGGCCGGTCGTTCGTTCGTTCGCTTGCTCGCTGACTGGCTGGCGCGGAATTCACGGCTTAGACTGTCTATCAATGCCTACGGAGTAACAGCAACAGCAGCAGCAGTAGCAGCAGCAGGCGTCATCAGGCTGGCCGACATCAAGCGACTTGGTGCGGCATACGTCAACGAATCACCGACACGAGCGGGTGTCTGCCGGGATTTACGAACTACGTGCCCGGTGGATATTAAAAACGGGGACCAGCAAACGCGCCGTTTAGTACAGTGTCGAGGGGGGGAACACTTTTTTTAGATAGATTGTAAAATCTAGAATATCAAGCGATATCAAGTCAAGTGTACCAGTAACCAAATACAGTGTACATTTTAGTTGTGATGATACTTTTATCATTTTCAAGTCATCTACAATATTGGATATTTGAAGGCGTGTTTCAAACGAAGGTGTTTCATTTGAACAAACTTTTGAATATGTTTATTTATATAAGTGGAATGTACGTAAGTGAATTATTGTATTCTTAAGAGAAGAATTAGAACTTTTCTTAAGTGTACCAATCGTAGTATTCAAAAAAGTGATGTTATTCTTTTGATAAATACTTGTGTGATGTGAGAATGCTTGATAAAAGATTTAAGAATCTTTTAGATATTTCTGAAAATTCTTCAGAAAGTTGATCAAGATATTATATGTCTCGAATGGCATAACATAGTTTTACAAAGCTGTTGCCTTTTTGTACATTATTAAAATGCTTGAAAGTCAAACAAAATGAACATTATATTGTGTAAATTGCTGTTAACAAAAAAAGTAAATTTGAAGAAGTAAATCTTTTTTTTTTTAATAAACATTATTATCATATATATTCTTTGAAAAATGAAAGCTGTTTGAAACGTACTTCTTTACATCAAGCTTTCAAATGATTAATTAATTAATTATAATTAATTAGATTAAAGTAAAGAATCCAGATTAATAAAAGACTAATAAAAAGTACAATTGTTAATAAAAAAAAAAAAAAAAAAAACAAATATCAAGATAGAATTGAAAAATCTCACATACAAATACCTAATGACATTTGAGTTAACATTTTCTCAATCTAATATCGATTTCAAAATTATGCAATCAATATATCCAATATATTTAATCAAAATTCATGCACATTCGTGTTGCCAACACCTATCGCATTTAACCACAGCCAATTAAGTGGCAAACCCAATACAATACCTATTGACCAGAATTAATCGGACACAGCTGTGGATGTAATAAATGTTAATTAGAATTAGTCGACCGACGCATCTCCAGTACCTAGTAGAGTAAAAATCAATTTATCAGCTATCCGATGTTTATCAATCATCACTCAACAAGGAAATGCATAAAAAATAATTCAGCCACTGGCAAATCGAGTTGATCCGACGAGTGCGATTAATCAACGATTATCTGGCACATTAGGTAACTCCTCCGAATGGCGAATTGAGAGCGCCGAGTTTCGTCATCCACGAGTGCCTAAATACGAAAGTGTTTATCTGTACTATTCTAATCCCCGTCCTTGAGGCGTCACCGGGAAACCGTGTTGCCGCCGTTGTCTTCGCCGATGACTACGCCTGGAAACTTGGCCGTGGCCGATTGATCGCGACGGGGCCACTTTGCTTCTACCAACAAACGCGCCATCGCCGAGGAAAAATTAAGAGGTCGGTTGGCGGCCGAAAATAAGGAGGAGGACGATCGAAAGAAGAATAGTTGGATCGAGGCGGAATAGACATTCGCAGAACGATCCCGAGACGGACGAGCGCACCGACGTGAACACCGAACACCGGAACTTTGGTTTATTCTCAGGAATCGAGGGTGAGTGTCAACCGAGATTTCTTCGTCAGCGAAACTTTAAATTGCTAATTTTAAAACCGGCGAAGGTTATATTTATATTATAAACAAATTCTAGTAGACTTTTTGCAATATAATTAACAATTTTATTTAACAAAAGTATTTTTATGTATGTCAAACATTTCTTTATTATAGTTTTATAAAGTTATTTATAAAGTTCTTCCTCGTTTCTTCGTCGTTGTCATATGCTATTAAATTCTTTATTTAACATTCTAATGTGATTTTAATAATGTGATTTATTCTAATGTGGATTTTAAAATTTCTACCGTACAATTATCTTAGACGAATTTTTATATGAAAAAGGCATATGAAGGGTGAGAGAAGGGTTGTAGCTAGCATTTAAAAATTCTGTGTATCCTGTGTATATTCTTGCTACGCGAGATAAGCACGACTCGCATGAAGGAACAAGCTTATTATATTGCAAAGCAACGTGATACTTGACATTTTTTTTTTTTTTCGTCCATGGCATAGTTTCAAAAGTTTTTTTTCTTTTTTCTCTCAATTTTTCGCGAGATTCTTAGTTCATCTTCCCTCGTTCCATCACTTTCCTCCAGCATTCCTATTCATCCAGTTGCAATTTTTCAGCTCGGTCTACCTTAAGAATTCGACGCATTCAACGGAAAGCCTCGCAAAGTAATCCAGCTCTAATAATACCGATGAATACGCTCTTATCCTCTTTTCAGTACATATTTCAGCATTCAAACAATCAAAACCATTTTGCATTTAGACGAGTCTTTACTCGAGATAGTTTCAGGAATGTTCGCGAGCAAATTTTCACTTTTCAATTAAACAAACGAATTTCAATTATCTTGTTAAAACTTGATTATCTTCTATCTAGCAAGAAAATTCAACTTTTAAAGCTCATTAAAAGTGATATAAAAGGCAGAATTTTATTTTCAGAAGTATTTGAAAATGTCCGTAGGTATAATACAAGGTATTTATATTTCAGACCTTACAAACGATTATGCGGGGCGCAAAAGGGTGATATCGGACCGAATTCTCGGGAGAAGGGGGGGGAGGGGGGAGGTAAAGGGTCGTCGACCTCCGGGCAGCGGAGCTGCGATTCGAGTGGCCGTGGGAGAACCTGAAGAGGCGAAACGAAAGTGGAACGTCTACCTTCTGAAGAGATTTCGCTTATCAGAACGCGTGGGCACTCGAGGGCTAATTTTAATCCCTTCTTGGAGACAAGACTCGCGAGGAAACTTTCAGATCAACTGTGATGATCAACCATCATGGCGTGGCCGGCAGCGACGACCCTGACGAGTCTCCTGGTGCTGCTGCTTATGACATTCGCTGCCAGTATCTCGTCCAGGATCATCGCCACCACCCAGGCGCCTTTCGGCAGAATTCTGAAGGCTGTGAAGGTGCACGGAGGATACATGGAGGTGATCCAAGAGCAGAGATGCTCTCACGGATTGCTCCGATTGACGTGCAGGTTCGTCGGTGGCCTTTTTATCGTTGCGTTTAAGAAAAACTTTCAAGAACATATGTATTTTTCAAGAACTTGTATTTTTTTCACTCATTTTCAACCTTGTCGAAAGGAAATAAACATTTTGTGTATTTTGTGTGTGTGTGTGTGTGTGTGTGTGTGTGTGTGTGTGTGTGTGTGTGTGTGTGTGTGTGGCCTACATCGTATGTTTATTCATTTATAAAGATTTATAATATTTACTTATCGAAGTATTTTAAAGTCTATCTTTATTTACGATTTTTAAATATCTCGTCTCTTTCTAGCTTATTCAATATTACGCGCGTACCTTCTACCGTAAACTTAATAAATATGATTTATTAATGCGCATTAAAACTTCCGAAATTCAAAGGAAGCCTTAAACTTATTTACATGACATTTAAGCTTTCTATTTAATTTCGTATTTTGGGAACGTTTTAAAATATTGATGTGCAAATATCTATAAGTAAACAATAGATACCAAATCTGACATCAAAAGATTTAAAAGCAATGAGCAATAAAAAATCAACTTAATTCTCATCGACTGAAGTTTTTTTTATTGAAATCTGCTTATTTAATTAGAATGTTACATTATTCGTAAAAATATCATTCCCGCAGGTCATTGAAAGCATTCATCTTTATTCTGGAGGCGGAATACCGTGCGAATCATACGGAATTCTGCCAAAAAGATTCAAAAAGTTTCGAGCAACTCAAAATGTGGAAGAACAAAGGTAGCACACGACGGTGGACAAATATGAAAGAGCTCAAAGGAAATTATATTTTCGACGACGAAGACGACCAGGGAGACATCGTCGATATCAGATCATCTTTGAATAAAAGGTAAATTGATTCTATTCATTTGCAAATAACAATAAAATAAATTGATAACCTAACATCTCATTTTTTCAGAATTATTAAACAATTTTAAAGATAAGGGAAACAATAGAAAAATTTATTAAATGCATTATGTAAATGTTTATTTAATACTTGATACTAAAAGGAAGTATATATCTTTAAATTAGTTTTCTTGTAACTTTAAAAAACAATTTACGTCAGCTCAGATCAACTCATCGTATCAGATTCTTCAATTGCGTCCATGATTTCGAGTAAAAGTAATTTTATTGCCGATTCTATCGACAATTCGTCGGCTAGAAATAGTATTTTCATAGTCCTCGCCGACGATATCGGACTTCCATTCCTGACACAAGTATTCGATAACACAAGACAGTGTTCGGTTACGGCTCAAGTTTGAGACCGCAGCTCTAAAAAAATGATTCTTATTCCGTTTACTGCCGACTACAAACATTGTAATAAACTGCTACTAAAGCTATAAATATACTACGTTCGGCAGAATAACATTGAAACAAACGATTAAAGTTTCCTTGGTTCTCTGGTTAAGAGTTCTGTTTCTATAAAAAAAGATTAGAGACTGTTTTGTTTTGCTTTACATTTTATAATTAATATTAATCTATAAATAATATTGAATAATAAAATTTTAGGAAGAAATAATATTTTATGCGTAATATATTAATATAAACAAAAATTTTCCTATTAAAAATAAAATTTATCAACATAAATATGATCAAGATAATTAATAATAACAATTGAAATAGTTAAGCGAGAATGAAAAGGACGACAACATGAAAGGCAGAATCAAAGAATGTTAAAATGTTTCAGAAATATGATCCATGAAAAGTTTCATTATTACGAAAATGTAATTAAGACAGCTACTCGATCGAGACACTCTTGCCACCCTCTGATATAAGTACGTCGTTTTTACTCGCTGCTTGTAGCGCACTCGGGAACCATCGAGGGGGTCGAGAGAGTAAAATCTCGACGTTTGATGTGCAAGGGTAGAAGCATTCCTGGAGCAATAATTGCCCACGTTCTCCTCTGCCCCTTGGAACGTGCGTTAAATGATCACTGAAGGAGAAATGATCTCCGCTAAATGGTTTCCCCCGTACGTTTACACAGCATCACGCTCCGAGAATTCCGCAAATAGGGGATAGCAGTGCCGAGGGATGCAAATTTTACATCGCTGAAATTATCATCGCATTAATCATTTTTGCGAGAAAATGGTACCTCTCTTTTTCCAGAAATCCAGATTGTAATACTTACTTTTCTTCTTTTTCTACTTGCGCGAAAGTATAAAATATACAAAGCTGCTCGAATTATTACTGATTTAAAAGTAATGAACATTAAAATGATAATTTAATAATAATGTTAATGGAAGAACATAATTGCTTTAATACAAAAAGCGTATCTTTTTCGTAATTAAAGTTTAATAATATTCGCATGTATTTCTCTTACAATTATTTTAATGCAAACTTGAACACACGTGTTGTTTATTCATTCGAGTTTCGTTAAATTTTAATTAAAGTAATTAATTGAATTATTTTTCTTGTAGGGCATTGTAATTTTCTAGAAAATTCGAACTTTACAAATTTTATCGCCAAACAGAACGATTTATCATTGCCTAAGAGATACGATCGAGCGTAGAATCACAAGTTTCAATTTGAGAATCCGCCGCCGGCAAGTCTAAAAAATTCAAAGAGATCCCTCGCAAGAGCAAGCGTGGGTGAAATGTTATTTCCCTTTTATTTCCGCCCAGAGACCGATAAAATCGACGAGAAGAGGTTGACGTAGCAGGGTGGGGCAGGCGAGGCCTCTTAAAAGGGGTGAAAATCCACCCTCGTTCATTATTCACTCCTGCTTTCAAGCGCGAGCAACAAAGATCGCGCAGCAACAATCGCAGCCCCTCCCCTAAATTCCATCCTCCCCCCAAAAGAACCCGGGGGCTGCTTTTGTCAGCGCGTTCACAGCCCCTAATGACCAACGCCGCTTATTTAATTGGCGGCTGTTGGACAATCGATAGTAATCCGAAAACTTTACATAAATTGCAATTTATTCATGCAGGAATAAAGGAAATTAAGATACTTTTAAGTTACCTATCTCAATATGTACAAGTAAAGTACATACAAGTACATTGAGACAGGTTTCAAAAGGCATCTTAGCAGGAAAGATAATGGAAGAATAATTAAACGTCTTTCCGATTATTTCATATTTTTTTTTTAAGAAATAAATCTATCATATTTATTTATTTTATGATCTTTTGTAATTCAGATGCTCCGGCCAGAAACATTGTCGCTACAATGCGACCATCGATCATCCAGGAGCGCATTCTTGGAGTCCAGGTGGAATCTCATTAAAATACGCTTGCATACCAGGTGAGTATATTCTCAGTAACTGTACGCCAGATATCTTATAATACAAAGCTTGATTAATTATCTTCTCAAGTGTCTTACGAAAAAATAAAAGTCTCTTAAAATACTCTATATTTATCAGTCTATTACCAAGAAGGACTTTACTCAACACAAACACTCTTTAATAACTTTATAAATTATTAATAGCTAATTATTCTAGCTAACGTTCACACGAGTATTTTCAATATTTTTATTCAATTGTTCCAAAAATTCCTCTCAATTGTTTCAATTTTTTTTTTTTAGATACTTCCCTCTGTTTTCAAATTTTCAAACTACTTCCAAACTAGTTCTAATTTTCTCTTAATTGTTATCGATTTCGAGCGGTAACAGTATTTTCAATTTTCACATAAAATCGAGTATCTCTGGCTATTACAAATCTGAATTTATTTACCAGTGAAAATTTTTGGAAATCTATTTCTCTTATATTGTTCCCCTTAATTGTTTTAATCTTTTTTTTTTTTCTATATTTCCCGAACTAGTCTTCTAATTTTCGCTTAATTGTTATCGACTTCGAGCGGGAAACGGCGTTTTCGATTTTCATTTAAAATTCGAGCATCTTCGAGATCTTATCCAATCTGGGTTTACTTACTCGGCGGAAAACCCGGAGGTCTGTATTGCTCCGTGGCGATCGATATTCGGGCGTGCGCAATCGATGATCGACAAGCTCGATAAAGCGAGCATCCCTCCCCCTCCCCCCCCCCGCCCGGGACGCATAGGTCACGCGGGGGCGGAGAAATGCACGATACGTCACGTGCCGCACGTCCGACGAAATCGGCGTCAGATTTCTATCTCGCCATCGGCCAGTCGTCCGGCAGCTGTCCGACGATCCTACGATCTTTATTGACCGTGGGATCGCGGCGGCATGTGCACTGAAATTCTCCCGACGACAACAAGAAACGGTGTATCCGATCGCGCGCGCGCGCGCGCGCGCACAATGTAACAATGCCACACCGCATCGCGCTCGAGCGCAACGGCGACACTGCGGAAAGGGCATGTAATCCCGCCATTCTATGGAACCGCACGTATTGTGAGCGGAAGCTCCGTCGAAAAAAGAAATGTGACATTCCCCGGGCTTGGTGTTCGATATATAGCTCGGTTTTCCCATTTTTCAAAACTTATGCTACTATACCACTTAACATAAACAGAATACCAGAAATTACCTGTGAGCCAGCATTATAGCTTACGTCGCAACTGATGTAACATCACGCTTGAATGTTTTTAGGTATGTTAATATTTTAGAGCGATAGATGTTTGTATTGAATATCTAACAAGATTCTTTTGAAATGAATAAAAAAAAAAAAAAAGAATAGTGATTTCCCATAAATATACAGGGTGACCTATAAATGTCGCAAGCAAATATCTCGAAAAAACGTGAAAATTACGGAGAAATATTTTAGACAAAAATTGTATAAAATTTTGAAACAGGTACACGGTTATGATTATTGATTTCTTTAGTCATTCTGAATATAAACATAAAATATTTCATAAACTATTCATTAAATATATAAATACATATATCTATATACATACATTTGTTAAAATAGTATGACAGTATTTTATTTTATAATATGATAATCAAATTATTATTTATTTGAATGCTTATAATAAATATTTATTAAATTATTTAATAGTTATATTAAAATTATTTAAAAAAAAAAAAGATATGTATGCAAAATAATTTTGAATAATATTAAATTATAAATCTTGAAATTTCAGAACAAATTCTTTTTGTAAATTTTTATCAACTAAAAATTTTTAAATTTATATCGAATAAATTTTGATGTAGTTAATTAAATAAAGTCGTTCCTTAATAAAGTACCTCAGTATCAGGAATAATTCAACAGAATTTGCAAATGCAAGTGAATACACAAGCGCTCGGTAGGTTCGTTCGATAGATCGAACGAAGATCGCTCGCTTCATTCAGAACAGAACAAAATATTCCTTGCGAAAGCAAGTCAGACTTGGCGGAATATTGGAAACGCTGCGATACATACGTTGCATACTGAGAGATGGCGGAGGGGAAAGAGGAAGGACAGAGGACCAAATTTCCCCTGCATCGCCCTTATTACCACCGCCAGCATATCTAGTTCTCACCCCAGAAATGGCACCCCCCCTATTCGTGAAACTGGGGCAAGGACACCCTCGCCTTCTGGCCTGGTAATACGCGCTATAAAGGGATCCGTGCAATCGCGCGACGACAAATAGACCGCAACGGATGCAGATGTTAATGGCGGCCCTATTGTAACTGAAACGCGGCAATATTGCCTTCCCCATTTCCTCGAAAATAATTCATTTTCACAGCGATACAGAATAGCGTCTCTCTCTCTCTCTCTCTCTCTGTCAGCAATGATTTGTAACTAGGAGAGATTTAATTGGAGAACGGGCATCTGGAGGGTGGCGTTGAATTAACATGATTTACTAAACGCACGCGACACAATCGGAATTTGCTCGAATAATTTTTACGAAAAATTTAATCCCTACGATTTACGATTTATTTTTATGATTTACTAGTTTTACATGCCGAATGCATATAAAAAAAACTATTTTATTTCGCGGGAGGAGATATGTAAATCTACCGCTTATCGAAATGTTCCTCCACGACACACAATTTTTGTGAAACTAGTTCGCGCTATATCACATAAATGTATAAATAGATTTGCTGTATCGCCAAACCGCATGGAGAATTTTCTTGTTGATTACAGAAGCTGCGGTTAGACGATACTGCAATCAAGAGGTGAAGGTGATCGGGGAAGGCGGTTACATCAACACTCCAGGTTACCCACTATATTACATCGGAGAAACGTGCGGGTGGACCTTCAGAACGTTTCCGGGTCAGAGGATAATTCTGACCTTTTACGACTTGGATATCCGTGGTAAGTTTGCTTTTTAACCCCGGTCATCATTTCGTCGGAGAGAGTGCGACAAGTTAAATTGATAAAAATTGAATTGCTCGCGGTAAAACCAAAAGCGTGTTCACCGTTCGTGACAAACGAGGTCCGTCTTCCGGTAGTTCTTTCGTTTCTTCCTCGTCGCCAACTCCGATAATTTATGGTCCAAACACAACGGCGGCTCAATAAAACTTAAAATAAAGTTTCTAAACACGTATACGTTGGTTGGCAACATTAGAAATGACATTGTATATTTTTTCGAAATTTATCCTTATTTAAGCCAGCCAGTTGAGTTTCAACGATCCACTTTGGCTCCCATCTACCGAGCTGTTGAATGAATAACGATTTGTTAACGGAAAACTAGTTTACTACGCAAACAGAAACATCCCCGGGTACACATATGTGCCACATGTGATAACGATCGAACGATTAAGGAACCGCGCGTTTTCGATCGCCGTCCAAAAAAATAAACGCTCGACGCGCGGCCCGATTTTACCCGCGTTCCGCAAACAAATCTCAAGCGGTAATGGCGAATAAATGTTCGCAGCTCCAGACGCGGGTGGGAATTGCGTGGACATCGTGAGAGTGCGGGACCACGGCAGAACTCTCTTCGAGTTCTGCGGCACCGCCGCGGGTACTCGAGTCGTGTCCAACTCGAACGTGTTGACCCTCGACTTCGTCGCTTCGGAGAGATTTTACAACGCCCGAGGCTTTCTGCTGCAGTACCAAGGTAAAAAAAAAAAAAAAAGAAAAGAACGAAAAGAAGAAAAAACAAAAAGAAGAGAGTAACTCCGAGCTACTCGGAAATGTGCGAGACAAGTGTCGCGAGCACGCGCGTCTTTACGCGACGATGAACCCAGGAATAATAATGTCAACAATGCCACTTTTGTGCTCCGCCAAAAGCAGGTCTAGCGTAAATAAATTAATCACGCTATTTGAATAAAATTAGCACTTTAGATTAGAATTATTGAAATTCCAACAACTGTTGGATAATAAAAAGTATTATTCAACAATTGCTGGAATTGGAATTGGGTAATTATTTAACATTTCGTTGATTGATGTTTAAGAATCCGATCGATGATATTAAATTTATATTTTAAGAAGTTTTTTTTTATACAAAAGTAGATTTATAATGAAAAGGGTTAAACGGCAAAATGTTTAAGATCATCACTTTGCAATTACCTGAAATTATTCCTCGATAATAAAAAGAAATTAATAAAAGTTCTCTTTCTTCTCGTTCACAAACGATGCGACATCTTGCGGAAAATCAGAAATATTACAGAAAGAAATGTGAAGTTTAATTTTAATCGCAAAATTTTCAACGGCCGAGAGACCGCTTTTTCGAGCTTTGCCGTCAATTTAAAAGTTTCTTGAAATGTCATTAGCTACTTTGTTAACTATTTCAGTGATTAAAACTTTTTAATAACTCGCCAGCTCGCGCCGCTTAAACTATCCGTAGAAATTGCATGGCGGTCTTGGCGGAAACAATGGAAATTCTGAAGGGAGCGCGAAGCGATGTCGATAATCATAATTTTAAACTGGAGCAAGGTGCTCCAACTAGAAAAGACACAATGTGGAAATGAACTTATGCTTGTAGTGCTGGGCTGTCCGGAGATCTCGGCGCCGAACGGAAGTTACGTGTCGAACGGTACATTGACTTCGCGGACATTCCTATGCAAGTCGGGCAGCGTGTTTCCCGACAGCAGGGAGAGAAAAAGGACGCTCGAGTGTAGGAATGGCAAATGGAACGAGACTACCAAGTTACCTGGTTGCGTAGGTAAGGACTTGCCTGATAAATCCATTATGCTATGCGTAGGGACTTCATCCCGTCCATTTGTCCGTGTCATATTTTACATCCGCGTTCTGTTTACAGTCCGCGAAAGCAAATTCGAAAGCGTTTTTATTTAGCTTATTATGGAATTATACCTCCATTACGCGGTGGGTGAATTTTATTCTCTCTAGCAGGGATTTAATTTAAACACTTTCGTGTAAACTAAAGCAACGTGTACTTGTAACGCGGAACTAATACGCTTTGTCGCGTACAATAAATGTGTACACGATAAATCTCTGTCATTGTATTTAAATTTACATTCTTTGTTCTGTTATTTCGCAGTGAGAATTATTTATCGATACGATTGAATATTCGATTATTTCGTAAATGTTAATGTTTCGAATCTTATTACGTACATACGCAGAAATTAAACAGTTTTGTACCGAGAATATGCATAGAAAATGATACGTTATTGCACTAATAAATACGTTCATCATATCGCACTAATTATGTCCATAACAATAATAATCATTGTAAATCGTATTATTTTATACCATATTTTGTTTTCTTTACGTATGATATGATTATTATCGTATTATTTATGAATACTTAACTTCGCAGCTAATTAATAATTAGTATTTTAATGTAATTAGATAACGAAAATCTGAACTCATGGAAGGTCGACGGTAAAACATTAACATCGTAGATAGAAATTTATAGCTTGTTTCTCTCTCGCTCTTTTAAATCTTTTTCGAACGCTTTTTCTTCTTCTTCTTCTGTGATAATATCTACATTTCTACCACCCTTGGTTAACAGTCACCTGCGTCCTTTTCCTGCGATTAATCCACACGCGTGCGTTGACTGCGTGCGTGAATTCACGCAATAGCGCGAGTTACGTAGCAAGGCGCGCGATATAATCGATACGGCCCTTTCGCGTAGGAAATCCCCCAATGTAGTGATGGCACCGAATCCCTATAAAAATTTTCACATTATTCCAGTTCCTGTTATCACCCAAACGATTAGGGTGCAAACAATAATGTCGCTTTATTGTTTACGCGAAATTAATTTTTTTTAATTTAAGAAAATGCAATCGTAAGATGTAATATTGTTACCTAATAAAATAATATTATTTACTTTCTGAAAAATTTCAGAATGTAAAGAATTAAATTGTACATACGTAAATAGAATCTTTTAGATTTAATTTTGTTAATCATGTAATTTATGTTTATAAAAAAAAAAAAAAACTAAATTCAAATAAGTATTGGAGAAAATGATATAAAAAAAGTTTAATCTTATCAAAAAAACTCTCTTTAAGTATTCAATTTTGACAGATGTTTATTCGACAATGAAATAGAAATTAAGCGAAATAAAAATAACATGAAAAAGAAATTACGATAGAAGTTTAATTTGATCTTGGTAGTTAGAGATCTTGGAAATAAAGAGCATATTTACGCTGTTGTTCGCCAGTATCTGAATAGGTCGAAGTGCCATCACTACCTATGATTGCTTATCGAGGGGGCTTTATTCCCCCTCGGAGAAAATGGTGGTGGGGGGGACCTTTCCTCGGGGAAGGGAGGAAGCGAAACGTAACTCCTCTCGGAAGGGGCACGAAAGACAAGGATGGACTGAAAGAGAGTCTTAGGGCAGAGGGGGTCCCCAAAGGCAACCATACATCGTCGTCGTCTTCGTCGTGCGAAGTCAGTTGTCTGGACGTCACGTGCCTCTTTCGACGCGAGAAAAAAATACGTGCTATCAAGTAGCCTTGAAATTCACGAAAGTACGTCACGTTCGTTCCATACAATAGACTCTGGGAAAACGTTATTATTCAAATTTGAGAACTCGAGAAGAAATTCGTGATAACAGGTAATTGATTAATCTACATAAAAATTATTTATAACCTCTTACATCTTTATATTTTCAATAATAATAGCTTAATTTATCAACTCCTCGAAATCATTAGCTCTTTAATATAAGTCTACAATTATAATAATGTTTAAACAGGATATTCTATCGAATTAAAACTATGAAGTTTTAAATGTAGATGCATGTACATCTATATATATATATACATTAGAATAAATATATACTTAATTTTAATATAAAATAGAAGTTCATCGTAGGAGTAAATCTCGAGAAAAATGCGCTCCACCATCGCATTTTATAGATTTAAAAATTAATAATTATTACAAAAATGTGAAAAATATCTGAGGCTTGAAAATTTAAATTGCGGTTTAATTAGTTAAACCCGTTTAAATCGAAGTCAAATTACATCTCATTATCTCTTATTTAGTTTCTTAAAATCGGCTATTTAGGGGCAAAGTGCGCGGTGAACTGAAATAAATTGCGATTTATATACAAAATACTTCTTCTAACTGGATCGAAGCAACCGATATCGAATGTGAGGTCAACGTAATGATCTCCCTATTGAACCCTCCGCATCCGTTGCGATCTCTGAGCTAAATAATATCTCGCATTCTGTTTCTTTCTCTTTAGCTCGTTCACAGAAATCACCCCGACTGCCCCGATGAGAATTAATTACTAACGAGTCATTAATCATCAACGAGCGCGGAAGCGTGATTAAATTGTTGATCGTTGCATCGTTCAATTACTGTTCCGAGTACAATCTTTCTAAATGATGATTCCCAAATTAAATTAATTAAAACATTAATAAAGGTATAAAATACTTAATTTTATAATACAAAATTACTATTTATTCTGCCTAAGAAAAATATCTGCGTTTTTTTTCCTAAATTCGTTAGAAAATTAAATAACTATCCAAATTATAACGAGAATTATCGTTTAATAGTTTAATTATGTTTATTTACTTTTATCTTAAAAAAACGTACTCCTTTTATTATTTATATTCTTGATAAAATTTATTATTTTCTCATCTCTTATCTTTATAAAAAATTTTCTTGTCATTATTATTAATGATAATAGTTATTGTACATCTCTTAAGTTTACAAAAAATATTTGTTTACATTATTCCTCTCGCTATCTATTCTCGTTTGTTAAGTATTTGTTCTGTTAAGTGTTCGTTCCTAAACGCATCTCACCCATTCGCGTAAATTTCGCACTTTACGTTATATTTTCAAGCACGTTGGAGCATTGACAGTGCAAAGAGATATTGCTGGCAGCTGTGGCCCAAATTAAAGCTCGTAAAATATCATCCCGCGGCGCCTGAAACTGGCGGACAAAGAAAGAGAACAGAAAAACTGAGTGGCCGAGAGAGGAAGGAGCGGGGGGGGAGAGAGGGAGAGGGGCGAGTTGCTTTGTGCGAAGTTATCTATCCTTTTTCCGTTTTTCCACCAGCGGATTGCCTCGTTCCCGAGGAACGATCATTCGGCTTACGATAGCTACAGATCCTTGGCTGGAAAGAGATTAAGGAACGCTTCTTCTTCGCTGTCCCTTAAAGTAGCACAAGGTTAAAGCACAAGGCTCAAACTTCTCATAACTCATTAATTAATCTTGCTATACAAAGCTGAAATACGCTTCCGGTAATTTAACTTTCCACAAACATTAAAAATATCTTCAGGAAAAGTACATATCTTGTCTTTGTTGTTTAAATTTTATACGAATATTAAATATTTAAGTGTCGGTCCACAATAGGTGACTTAAACTTTAAGAAGTAAGAAATTGACCAATTATAATCGAATATGAAAAGAATAATCGACTATGATTGGTCAATTTCTCACGGCTTAAAGATTAAATACTTATTGTGGATCGACACTAACATAGAGAAAAGCTAAGAGAGAAAAGCAGACAGAGCAGCGAAAATTAATTAACAAAATGTGCCTTCAACAAATCACATTGATAAGATAACATATGACATCCGTCCGAAAACAACGACTTTATCAGAATGTATGTAACTAAAATTTATAGTAGTAATGAAACATTTCTCTAAAAATATTTAGTTAAAATATTTGTAAACATTCATAAACATTTTTATGAGAGATATAAATGACGCTATGTTAAGAGCTAAATAATTTCAAAAGCGAGATGTAGCTTCCTTCTTTTATAAAGGATATTCTAGATTTCTTTTATTATTGTGATTTTATTTTATGTATTGTAGTATTATGTGTTTTTCCCTTTTACAACAAATGAAATAAAAAAAGAAGATAGCTATGTTCTCTCTCTCTCTCTCTCTCTCTCTCTCTCTCTCTCTCTCTCTAATGAATAAAGGGGATAAAACGAAATAATCTTCAGCACGGGGTGCGGGTTTTCCATTTCAATCGCTCTCGAAACAAAACCAATTTTGCACGCTCCGAAATCCATTTCGACACGAAACGGCAGACGGACCCCCAATTTCCGGATAAATAAAATCGGATTTTCCATTCATCATTCTGGGAAAAAGAGCATGTCGGTTCCGCGTATTCGCGTGTGCATTCGGAGCAGATGCATACGTAATTCGGAAGTCGCGCAGCTGCAACATCGTCCCTGTGCAGCGGTGCAGCGTGCAAGAAACGCGAGCGACTAAGGAGAAAGAAGGAAGAACAGACGAACGGATTTGGTCCTGAGGGGAGGAAAAGACAACAGGGATGGTGGGGATATTTCCGTTCCCTCCTCTAAGTTATCCCGTCAATCTCTCTCTCTCTCTCTCTCTCTCTCTCTCTCTCTCTCTCTCTCTCTCTCTCTCTCTCTCTCTCTCTGTTTGTCTCTCTCTCTCTCTCTCTCTCGCTCGCTCGCTCTCCATCTATTTTTCTCTCTCTAATCTTTCTTCTCGGTGATAAATTTAGAGTTAGTAGAATAAAACAACGCAGCGCAGCTGCACCGCTCGAGCTGGCTTCGTGAAAGTATAGCCTCGATCTGATGCTGAAAACGAGAACTTTGTTTAAATGTTGTAGCGAAGTCAATCGAGCTCGTTGGAGATTACTTGCAATTATTCTCAGAAAATACTATCGTTTCTCTTAGTAAACGTTGAAGATTCTTTAGGATAACATGAGATATATATATATATATGCAATAGAAAGACATATCAATTGAAATGTTAATAGACTAAGAGGTGAAATTATATATAGGCTTACTCGTTATATTCCTGACACGTAATGAATATTTAATTTGTATAATAATGAAGAGCAAGTCAAGATTTCAAATCATTATTAACCCTCAATGTATTACAAAATTATCATATAGCTCGTACGATTTGAAATTCTTCATAGATTATTTAGTCAGTATTTAATATAATTAACGTTTTCTCTTAATTTCGATGTGAGAATATTAAATTTCTCTCTATACTATATTATTAAGTTATTATTAATAAACTTATGGCGTAAATATTTATTGCTAAACTCTGACGACGAGTTATATTGTTGTCTGCTTCAAAATTTTATTGCAGAATTATTATATTTTCGCATAGAATTATAAAATGTTATCTCTCTCTGTTATTCTAAGAACTTATTAAGGCCTTGACGATAGGCAGGGGTCATTATTAGTTTTCGAACATCAGAATTTTCTGTTATACAGAAAATTAACCGAGTCTCGCGCCACGCACAGCTGTATGCACGGTCGTAGCGTTCAGCTGTTTGCCCACCACCAAAATCGATTCTAGTCCCTACGTTCTCCGCGAAACGTCCGACACGTTCGCGTCTACATCGACCTATCACGCGCCAAGAGAGCGGCCAACTTGTTTTCGACGAGCGCATCGACGTGGCGAGAGCGGGGATGGATCATCGGGGGTGGGGGAGGGGTGAGGGGCGGGGGGGGGGTAAGAGGGGTACAACGCTTGGCTCTGTTTACTCCCTCCCGCTGGCATACGTCGTTTTTCCCTCCCTTCTCGCTCTCGTCGTTACCCTCACCACTGAGGTGGCACTGAGGTCTCTCCCTCACCGGTGGAGGAACAACGTGAACTGCCGATGCCAGCGGGAACCTCCTCCAGTCGCCATCGGCGTTCCTGATATATACCGAGTGGCACCATCGCGTCTTCCTCATCACCGACCGCCCTTTGTTTATCAATGGAGAGCTCGTGTTCACGTTCACGCACGCACGCTTACCCGCGATCACGCATCACCGCCACGCACGCGCGGGGGGGGTATCGCGAGCTCGAGACACGCGACCACGAAGAGGAGCCCTGCCCGCCGCACCTCGGCTCGCCGAGAGAGCGCATCGTCAAGGTCATCACGGGATCACCGAGTCGAAAGATCGCCACCGAGTAGATTCTCGCGGGGAAAGTCGATCCACTTCGTGGAGGAAGAATCGTCTCGGCTCCGCCGAGAGATGCCGAAGGATTCCAACGGGTCTCTTGGTAAAATAGAGCTCTCGAGGAAAGAGACTACTGTTCCGTAGAGTATGTCGTGCTCGCTTTGAAGCGAATGCTCTAAGAGCTCTGATTCTACAAGAAGAAGACTCTTACGAAGATCCTCCTTAAGAGGAGGAGAGACATTTTGCAAAAGCAGAGAATTGATACGTGCAGTCGAACAGTCGAGGAGGACTTTTCTCTAAATCTTCTAGTACGAGCGAGAATATTCTTGAAGAGAATGTTCTCTCTCAGAATCTCTTTTCCCCCCGAAAAAAAAAAAAAATAACACTAGAAAAGTCAGTGAGCCATCTGATAAGATGGCTATAGTTCGATCTTGAACAAAGAGATTACCAATAAGATTTCCATCTCTGCTATTTTCAAGGATTTATTCTGAAAAAAGTGATTCTTCTGAAAAAAATCAATTCTTTGAAAAAAAAAAAAACTCCTTTAAAAAGATATTTTAAAATATATTAGCATTAAAGAGAAAAAAGTCAATGTAGTTTCCGACAGATGAAATCTTTGATAAAAAATTCAAGAATCAAAAAGAATTCTGATAAAAAAAAAAAAATCAGATGGATTTCTCAAAGCGATCGTCCTAAAAGTTTAGTGCTCTAGAGATACAAATTCTTCAGAAAGAAATATTTAAAAAGATTTTCCAATAAAAAGCTATTTCTGACTATTTCTGACAAATGATGACCAAGGTGGTGAGCAAGGTGATCTAGATAACAAAAATTTGAGATTAGAACTCAACCGAGCAGGCGTCTCCAGGAGACGTTAGGCGAATGTTCCAGGAGGGACTCCTTTAAAAAACGAAATTGGCGGGCGGCCCAACAAGATCGCAGCGGTGAAATCGTGATTCCTGGTGAACACGCGCGTGTTGCGTGGCGGGCAAAGTTCGACCAACCCGGAGAGTGGCAATTGAGTCGTTAATTATGCCTTAACGAGCTGTGCACTACACGGTGCAGAGTCGCGCACGAAAATTACAGGGAGGCAGGGACAGGGATAAAAACAATAAATAACCCGCGATCGGATTAAAGGGAAATGCAGCGGCAGCGGTGTCGCAAAAGCGCGCCGGTTAATTCGCGTAAAGGAATCTCTTAGGTAATCGAATTGGCGAGTCGCGCGCGAGAGCGGCGCGAGAGAAGAATAGCTCGGTAGAGAGGCAAGGAGCGGACCGTCGACGGACTTTGTACCCAACTTGTAATGACTCATCGGTGCGGTTGAGGAAGGAGAGACGCACATCGGAGGGTACGTGTGTGACGAAGACGAGGCGCGAGAGAGTGCGTTTGCGAAGGAAACAGGCAGGCGGCAACCAGGTATCTCCATCTGGGCAACGATTATACAGAGAGAGAGAGAGAGAGAGCTTAAACGAAGAAAAAAAAAAAAGAGACAAAAATGTATTATTGTCGCGCGCACGTAACATGAAATGAATTAAAATTTATACCATTTACACGCCAGCAGCATCAGATACGTATCACTTTAAATAAACGTATAAACGTTTATATAAACACATTTTTCGAAGGCTTAGTTTCGAATATAAAACAAATGTTAATTCAATTCATGTGTGATGCGTATGCATTTTTTATTAAAGTTCTATGGTATTGGATTAAAATTGTCACAGAAATTTTAAAAATGTCAATACCACATACGAAACAATGTGCAATATTAATAAAACGTATTTCAAGCTAATAATATGACATAAATAATATGACATAGTTATAAATTTTCAATAAAATTATACAAAATGTTAAATTATAATTATTCCGTAAAATAATTTAATCGATTTTTTTTGTTTATTTTTGTTATTTTTAACTTTTGGCTTTGGGTTGAGATAGCTGCCTTTGAAAAAAATTATCAGCAAGATTTTTTTCTAATGAATGATTTTTTGATACTTTATTAATAAATAATTTAATTATTTTGTAATATTGGCGTCCTTTTTCCAATTTTAGATCATGATAATGTGGTTTAAGCTGATGAAAGAGCTTTTTTATAAAGAGCTTTTCAGCCATACATTCTACGGAAATTAAGTCACAATTAAGCAAAAAAGTGGAGATATGCTAGCTCTCGCTCTGCGTCCTTTGCTTCTGCAAAATGGAACAAACTTTCGTGATCTGTTCCTCTCTCTCGCTCTTTCTCTCTCTCTCTCTCTCTCTCTCTCTCTCTCTCTCTCACTCACTCACTTTTTCTGATTTTTTATAAGGCGAGATTACCTTTTTCTCTTCAATCTCTCTCCCTCTCTTTCACTCTGTGCCATGTTTTTTGAAAAGATTGCAACTGGTAAACGCCATTGGAAGCATAACATGTTTGTCACGCAACAAGGCCACTATGACAATATCATCATACCGTCAAGTTCCATTACAACGAACTTCGAATGGACTTAAGAGATGTTTTGGTCCAGTAATGCAAGTTAGACATCTAAAGACATTGATACATCTTCAAATTATGACCGACAGAGAAGACAGGCAAACAAAACCATTAGATCTTTTGTATTCAAATTTACATTAACAAATGACTCAGAATTAAAAGAAGGAGACGTGAGAATAAGAAAAAAATATGCGACCAAATTTACAATGAAAAATAATTATAATTTGAAAAAATATAATTTACTTTGTTACCTAAATCAAGAGATTAATGTAATTTATTATAAATTTATTGTGCATTGTGTGCTTAAAAGGTAATTAAAAATTCGTTTGAGAGAATTAATTTTATTTTACTTTATTTTAGCTTTCATATAGGTATAGGAAAAATCGAAGGACTTGTGGAGCATTGGTTTTTATTAATGACCTTTAATGTAAAGATTATTTTCCGATTTAAAAAGGTTTTCAATCCACGAGGTTGCATAATCCGATCACGTTAACACTTATATACGTATCGTACAATAGTATACGATATCACAGCAATTATAAATATATTATATAATTATAAATATATATAGATCTCCTTTTGAAATGTTAATCTATTTCGAATCACGTGCATTCTAGGCTTAATCAGCCAATTTCCCATCCTACGACGCATGTCGTTATCACGTCGTATTAACAAATTCTCGTGCAAAGAATTGATTTAATTACCAGGAAAAGCATCGGCTTTTTATCGCGGGACAGGGATAAAAATTTCACGATAAAAATTCCTGGGAAGCGATTTGCATACGAGGGAGAGATAACGCAGCTTCTTCCGTTTCACTCCTCCTTCTGGGGTCAAAGGGCGCGAGTGGCGGAGGCGTTACGCCACGCGCTGCCGGCGGACAATAAAGCCGACGAAATAGCGTCGATCCCGCTCAGTCGGTGCCGCAACGACGTCGCGACGTCGGTGTCAAAGTACAGTTCCGAAGCGAAGGAGGTGGCGGAGGAGGAGGAGGAGGAGGAGGAGGCAAGCGCGCGACGGTGATGACGATAACGCGAGTCACGGCAGAGCGTTCCCGGCGGTGACGGCGTGCGCGCGTTTTTCATCCCCGGTCTCTCGAATCGGTCAGGAATCGGGATCCGGACATAAAAGAAGACGTACTTCGATTCCGAGTGGCCGACAACCTTCCTCGAAGGTGAAAAAGTGTTGAGCTTTCTTGAGGGCGCAAGAGGCAAAATTTCGAAAAAGAAATCTCAGAAATTTTTCAAGGGACCTGTTTCCAAAGTGGAAGTTTTCCTTCACTGAGGAGGAAAAGGATTGCAAAAGAAACAAAAAGGATTGTAAAAAAAAAAAATATCTTTTAAGGGAAGATAAGCAATTTTATTCTACGATAAGGAAGTTTTTCCTACAATGACAAGAGGCTTATCCCGAATTGATTTTTTTAGTTTTAAAAAAGTAATATGATAAGTTTTTTTTTTTTTACAAAAGAGACATAGAATTTATACTGTGTTCAATGCGGAAGAGGCTGAACATTTAAAGACTGAAATTTTTCCGGCGTCGAAGACAAGAATCTCGAATCAAAAACTAATATTCTGCGCTGCGTCAAGAAAATTATATCTCAGATATTAGACTGTGTGACGTACGGTAGATCTTGAATTTCATCATCCTGATTGCGGGAGAAGGACAAAGACAATTCTGGATCAGCGGATTGCAAATTACCTGGTGGCTTCGGTTGCATTTTTCATCTCATCGCGATTTCTCCAACGAGTTCTTACGGCGATCTGTTTGCGAATTTTTCAGACTCGATCGTTTTTCCTGTTTCTCTTGCGAATGGACCATGCGGTAGTCTCGTGTGAATAAAAAAGGAGAAAAAAAAACAGAGAGAGAGAGAGAGAGAGAGAGAAAGATAGAGAAAAAGGAAAAGAGGGGGAGAGAAGGGAGGGAGAGAGGGAGAGTGTGGGGGAGAGTTCTCAAGAGATTTAACGCGAATCCCTCGGACCTTTCGGTAGGATCTAGTGGAAGCGGCACAAGTGCGAGAGAATCGTACTGTAGCAACGTGTGGCAGGGACCGTGTGATGGTAGTGGTGCGCAGCAGCAGCTGACAGACGGCCGGGACACGAGATATAATAGATATTTAATCGGATCTGGAAGTAGACAGACTTCACAATGATTCGAATATTCACCGATACCTTCAGGAGCCTGATCAGTGAGTGTCACACGCTTTTTATCCGCTATATTTCACATTTAACTCTAAATTATTATTTAACATAATCTGGGCGGGTCCACACAGATAGTAAGAATAGGCCCTGTTACTTTATCTAAATTTCTTACATGATTTATCTCTTTATCTCTTTTCTTCAACTTAATGGAAAGGAGAGAGAGGAAGGGTGAACCGTGGTACAAGAAATTCAGTTAAAAAGGATCACAGATCTAATGTAAACACGCGAAAAGTCATCATGTGTCATCTCTTTCTAAATGTAAACACACTGAAGAAAATATAAACAATTGAATCTTTGCTATTTTAAATGACCGAAATTAAGTCACAATTGTGACATTATAATTTTCTAATTTTAAATAGAGCTCGATGCGATATCGAGCTCTATTAAATTTCTTTAGCTGAGACTTGATCAGTGTGATCTATCGAACTGCATTAAATTTTCGCGAAGCATTGAGAAATAATTGCAATTAAACCGCTATTACCCGAGAATGAGTTATGACAAGTAATCAGCTCAGTAATAATTTCCAGGTAATAAAAATTCCGAGATAATTAATGCACATCAATATAGCTGATATACTATTCTCATTGAGAATCGAAAATTAATAAGAATGATATATCAGTTATATAAAAACATTAATAATGCTAGGTAAAAATTGATATTCGTACTCCTCCATATTTACAATATTTAATTTTATTCAACTATTACTCTCCATGAAGATATGGATTTTATTATTTTTATTATATGATATTTCGAACTTTATTTCATCATCATGAATTTCTGAGAGGAAGAATATCGTATTATATCCTTTTTTTTCTCGTATATCTAACGTAAGCCTCTTGCGTCAAAGGATAATAACGATAATTGTTCATCCCGATAGCAATCGAGCCTGCAACGGGATGTAAAATTCCGTTGATTGGGATAAAATCGATTAGAGCGCCGTTTCCCACTTGGAAAAAAAATTGCACAAAGGAAATTAGTTCGTCTGTGCGACAGTGGCAGAATTAAATTTCGCTGTCGCAAAAAACGACAGTTCGTTCGTTGTTTGCGCGGCTGACGTTAAATTATATGTTGATTCAGCGAGGTCCCAGCGCAAAGTGAAGTCCAACCGTGTTTTTACGAAGAAAGATGGCTTTTCGAAAAAACCCACTTTACGTTCTTGAGATTAGATTAGGATCGATTTTAATTGTAATAAAAATATTACATTAAATCAATTGTAATGTAATTCTAATTTAAGGCCAGGGCCAGTTTATTAGAATTATCCAAACTGGATAAAAAAAAAAATGTAATAATCGATTTAACGAACAAAATTCCTATATAGGAATTTCTAACGTAACTTCAGATTCCTTTTTATCAAAGACGGAGCGAAGGGAGGAGGTTTTTAATACTTTAATCGCTGTTGCAATTTTCAAAGGCAAACGCATTTATGGCTGTTATAAGTAAGCGTTTCTCCTGACTAGACAATTTTCCGATATAATCACCCATAGCTGACCTTGCGTGCCAACTCGCTTCACTCTTTCTGCACGTGGTATACGTGACTGATGTAACGTACGAAACGACCGCATCCCGTACGCTCTGGAGTTCTCTCCCTTCCTTTTCCGACTTTAGACCGACACTCGTGTAATTCAGTAATGCAGCGCGACATGTTGTATGACTGGAGTTTGTAATTTTGTCATCGCTATACAATTATTCGAAAATTACAAATCGTTCTCTCCTCGTTTGACTTGTCGATTGTTCTTTAACGAAAAAATACAGACTTGTACGTACGACATTTTGTTGACGACACTTCGTTTCATCGGAAAATGGCAAAAAAGTCATATTTCTAACTAGATCTAGGGAATTATCAAAAGGCGGTTTTCAATAACCATAAAATAATTTTTATATATTTATTATATTTATTATATTTATAGTCAGATACGCATTTTCATATATATTTAACGTATATAAAAAGTTAACAAACAATCTGTGTAATACACGATTTGCTTCTTTAAATGTGGAAGTTGATCGAGGTTTGATCAAGAAAAAGCCGTCTAATTCGTCTTGTCCATATCGCTAGAACGAACTTCCGTTTTTCATGCTCGCTCTAAAATTAATTTTTTCCGAGAAAGAATGACGTAATTCACAACAGCGCTCGCATTGACATTATTCAGCTCTTGTCTATACTAAAGAACTTGGACTTTGGACCGTCACGGAATTATTGTTACAAACATGAGAAGAGTACAGTAACCTATGAACATATGCTGATGTAAAAAAGCAATATCTTGGTTTCGAAAACGTTTCAAATTTATGTCTTTCCTCGCTTTTTTTAACGCAGAATTTGTATGTGTGATGGCCTCCAAATATTTGCATGCAGTACACCTTTCTGATATTACACTTGTGTATACGTAGTTTGAAACTTTCATTGACATTTATTTCTATCATGTTTGCAAAATAAATCTTAACGTGTCTTAGACAAATGCACTTTAACTAAGTTCATTGAAAACCAATGTTTTCAGAATGTGTTTTGTCAGAATATATTTATATTCATAGATTTTACTAACTTTTGGAAACAATTTTACAAAGCTTTTCTTGCATTATTTTTCAAAATATTTGTCATCTTTTCTTTAATCTCTGAGAATTCTTGAATTGATGTAATTCTTTAGCCTCCAAGTAAGATAAATTTATACAAGAATGTATCTAATATAATGTATCTAATATGTCTATTAAATATATATCAAATATATATATATATATATATATATTAATTAATTTTATATATTAAATAATAATAATAATTTATATATTAAATAATATTTATAAATAGATACATTAGATACATTTATTATATTGAATATTTGTTAGAATAACAAGTAGTTCGATGCCTATGATAAGCGATTAGTGATTAGATTGATACCGGATTCAAATCCAATCCTTACTCTAAAACAACAGATATTGAAAAACAAATGATGAACCATGATGAAGAATTTAGATCTATAGGTAATATCAAAGTTATATTAATATCACTCGAAAATTTCATGATTACACGAATAGATTCTTCGTAGTTATTCCACGAAACAATTCCGAATCGTATTAAAAGCATTGAAACCACTAGTTATCCTTTTTCATCGGCTACTCAGAGATTAATTGTATTATGAGGATGATGATGCTATCGACAATTGGCAACTATTGACGACGAACGAAAATCCTTCCACAACATTAGAAAGCGTTTCAGTACATTGCGTTGCAACGGTGTTCGTTTAACCATGTTTAAAGAGGCAATAGAGTGATATTTTTTTATTAATAAGTAAGGTACCATTACTTTGGAACTTATTTTCATTGATATTGAAAAGTGGATTGTTATTTATTAAATTTTATTTCCATTTATAAATTTACAACATTCTGAACTCTAAATTCATTTTACAAAAATATATATAGATTATATTATTATCTCCGTTTATAAATTTACAAAATTTATGAAAGGAAGATTAAAATTATTTTAAAATATATAAAATATTATATATAGTTAAAATGCATAATATTTTAAGACAAATTCTAATCTATTTGTCATTTAAAGTTACGATGTACATTTTTGTATCCCGTCCCTCCATTTGAATAAATATATTTATGATATTTAAAACAAAATTTAAAAAACAAAAATCAAAAGCGATGTACATTTACTTTATTCAAAGGATTTAACATTTGAACGCGCCTTGTCTAACAGTTTATTTTTCTTGGAATTTTTTTTGCAATCAATTTGTCAAAAAGAAATCTATAAAGATTTAAAAAGTATTGCTCGTGCATTTGTCATTATAATTATCTTAATTTGCCAGAATTTATCTTTCAGAATTCACAGCTATTATCTGTCGGATATGTTCTGCGCTTCTTGTGAGATACATCCTAAAAATAATAATAATAATAATAATAATCCATTTTGGTTGCACTATGATGAGCTATTTGCTCTCTTCATCTTGTTCTACTTGAGAATCCGCTTACAGCTACAAGATAAGCTTTATTATCTTTCGCGTGCTTATCGAACGATCTATTTTCTAACTGAAAAGAGTTGTATTAGCATCGTGACCGGCGCGTGTTTCATACGTGAAATACGGGGGGAAAAAAAAAAAGTGAACCGAGTGCATTGAGTATCGCGGAGTGACCCGATGACCCTTGACGAATCAGTGAACTTCATCGAAATCTCCCCATATATTGAGTCGCGATAACGCAATCGTACGATGATTCCCACCCTCGCGAACTTTCGCTGAGCGAGCGCCTTTCGCGCGAGTTATTATTGATACGCGATTGGCCCCCTCTAATCTCCATTTTCTTTCTTTTTTTCTCATCCCATGATCGTACGACGGAAATCATACGACTGTCGCGTGAGCGTTTTCATGTTCACGTGTTATGATGTTATCGATGAATGAAAGAAAACAGCCGAGAGCAGCTTCATGCAGCTACATTTTGATTACGTTTAATTATTCTGAAAATAATACATTTGACCTACGAGACTTTTATCTCGCGAAGAAATAGAAAGGAGAGTTAAGAATACTTCGCGGTATTTCAACATAAATGAATGATTTCCGAATATTTATATAGCTAAACATATATATTAAAATATATATATATATATATATATATATATATATATTTGAATATGTATTGGATTAAATGCGCAATACGTAAACACTTTTAACTTTATTTGAAATGCTAATTTATATGCTGACTAAAGTGAAGTTTAAACCACCAAATTTGTTCTCTGTATATTATTATAGTACGTATGTTACACCGTAATTGTTTTATTGTAATTGTAATTGTTTTCAATACATTTTTCTATGTATTGAAAACTACATGGGTGTTTTTGAATAAATTAGATTTGAATAAATTATATTTCTTTGATGCCTTAAAAATGTAGGATTTTTTTGAAAGTATTTCAACTTTTAATGGAAAAATTCATTTATAATCTTCATTCCAGAATATCGATAACTGGCGATAACTGGTGATTGAATAATTCAATTTCACTGGAAGTTAAACTCTTCGATTTCTTTGCCGTGTCACATTGGACGAATTTGGAATTGTCACGTTAATTGACATCACCATCATGGAAGTGATGAAGTATGTTTGTTACAAATTTAATCATTAAATATTGTAGATTTTCGTTTTATTAAAAACCAAGATTATTCAGTTGATCCAGAAATGATCCTAGAAGATTTTTAAAAGATATCTTTTAAAAGATATTTTTTACTTATCATACGTTTGACTTACTGTGATACGTGTTAGCAGCACTAAGCTTTTTATATTTAAATATATTTTGAATAACGTTTTTTTTTTTTGTATTATTTTACATTTTTTTTGATAAAATTTTTTGTTTCTGTAGAGAAAATGTATTTTTTTATTTACCTTAAAAATTTTTTATTAAAATATCCTCGAATATCATATGTCTTCTTAAAAAATTTAATCTTACCATCACGCTACAATATAACTACTATTATATTTTATAATATTTGATTATAATAGTTTTGATATCAAAGCATTATGATATAACGAATGTATTATGAAGTATGCATCATAATTTTATTTAAATTGCCGTAATATTGTGGTATCTGCTTTTTTAGCAGAAATTTAAATGCTATTATTAACATTATTAATTAATCTAAACGATATTAATTTATTAAGATAATTTGGGACGCGTGTATTTGGCACTAATTTTTTTTATTTTTTTATAAAAGGATAATTTTGTGCGGTATAATATACAATAATTATGTTAAGTTTTTATAAAATTTATATAAGTAATTATATTTTTATATCGTACTTACTTATCTTGACGGATAAAATAGTTCATAAGATTTCGATATTACAATCATTCAAATATCCGATTTCGTAATTTTTATTATTATTTTCTAAGTGATAAGAAATAATTGCGCAATAAAACGAAAAATAGAAATAAAAATTTATTTAGACTATAGTAATATAATGCATAAAATATAGTATTATTCAGAGAGATATTTTAGATTAATATTTTCAAAATATAGAAATGTGATGAAATTTTTGCAATGTTAACATTAGCTACTATAAAGGTTTATGAAATTATTTTCTCTTATCGGGAGGCGCACCGGTCGGTATAATTACTCCGCCATTCAACAATTGTTTGCGCTTGATTAAACATGCGATTCTTCGTATGAATATACAGGATGTCTATAAATTACTTGTATCCGTTTTACTTTATAAATTATTGGACTGCATATATAATATGAAACTCTGCTCAGAGTACAAGACAAGACAAAATCTAAAATCAGGACATAGGATGATTAAAAAAAATTTTCACGAAAGACATTTAAAAAAGTCGTCTCGTGTTCCAATTTTCAACCTTGCTATTTGAATAATTTTTGTATAAAACAAATAAAGTTAAAAATAAATGACGTTACTGTTACGCAAAATCCGAACTTAATAGATAAAAGATGGATACTAAAATAAATTTTTATTTAATGCGAAATAATTTAATTGGATTTTATATTAACAAAATAGTGATTTAGAATTTAATTACAGCATACAATAGATATGCAAGAAAATGAAAAATAATTATTTCCTTCGGTATTCTTATTACTAAATGATTATTTTGATTAATTAATCGAGGACGAGAATGTGGTTTTACTATGATATATTCGGTGATTCTGGAACACTCTGTGTAAACGGCAGTATTATTTATAGTCATCGCGCAGCGTTTGCTCGCGAGTAATACGGCAGTCGAAGAAAGCGACGTCTTTCTTCGTCGAGTGGAAATTAGTTTCAAGGGAGAAGCAGAGGAGCGAGGTTTCCCGAGAACGTCTTCTGGTAAACGCAATCGCGCCTCGGTAAATATTAGCACGATTCGATAGAATCGTCAGTTCTACATTAGCAGCTTGGACCAGCTGCGTCGGAAAAGTTAGGAGTTTGGTGGTGCTCGGGTTAAAAGAGAATAACACTTTACAAATTTTGCACAGAGAAAACAGAATGAAACAAGATAAAATCATAAATTACATTTTGTATTCTAATTAGTTAGGACAGAATCGCTTCAGAATCGCTTCAGAATCGCTTCAGAATGTCAGAGGATTAATCTCGGCATAAGGTAAAAGATATTTTTCCACGAAAAGAATGATTCTACTAAAGCACTTAAGAAGATTACGGATAATCAGATACAGATCTGAGAATAATTTTGTTGGACTCATCATAATAATCATGTAAAATCATAAGTACGATAATAATACTGCAAAAAATGTTGATGATATTCCAGCAACCAATTTAACCAGCTTACGTAATTATTTTATAGAATTATTTGATAAATAGAATTATTTTCAAACCATATTTTTAGCTCCAGCAAAACGTTCTTTACCACGTATTTATGACTATTTAACCAGCATTACAGCACATTTATTGATTCATACGCTGTTCTGAATTATTAAATAAAAGTTGAAATCACCACTTCACCACATTTCCTAATTCTGAGATAGTAACAAATAAAAATGAGAATTTATCCTCGTGTTATTTCCGAAATGGGTCCCGTGAAAAATTGATGTTCTTTAAGCAACAACGAACTGTGATAATTTGCAATAAAAGATAAAACCTTTTTTTTTTTTTTTTTTTGGGTGCTGTACCAACTTATCACCCATATGTGATATAACGCGTCAAGATTGCTCTTATCGGGAAACGAAGTTTGTGCAAGCGCTTTGTTCGCGATTCCGCTATTTGCTAAAGGGACTTGCGCGTGATTTCGCAGCGGTTTTCCTTTTCTCCGGCGAAACGGCGCCGGCGGTGGCAACTGGGTGGAGAAGACTAAAATTTTGCGCGCAATTTCGCAATTTGCCGGGGAAACGAGGAAGAAGGATTAATTCACGTGGGGCACGTTCCGCGCTAACGGTAACGTTAGGAAAAAAGCGTTCTGCCCGGAGGAGGTTCTTTTTTGCGGCTCCCTGGAAATAACGACGGATGCGTGTTGTTGTTGTTGTTGTTGTTGTTGTCGTAAACGTGTTTTATGGGCGGTCGCCCCGGATGCGGCGCGGCTTCTCTCTCTCGAGAGAGAGAGAGATCGGCGGAAAAACCAGCGCTCCAGAATCAGAGATGGGAGATATGTAACGGTACGTACGAACTCGCGAGCACGCCGCAATCCGCGGATTCGCCTGTGTGGAAATTTCGCCTGACGAAGTCGGAGAAATCGTCAGAGTATAAGTTCGTTTAGTAATATTAGGTCTCGCGAATTGCTCTGAGTTTTAAGCAAGAGCACGCCGATCATCAGATAAAGCGGTACGTCGATAGAACATTGTGTCATATTCAGGAAAGAGATGACGGAGAGGAGAATTTAGACATGCATGGAATCTGTAAATTTTTTCCTAAAGGGATTTTGTATGATATAAACCATAACTGTTTTAACTTTTAAACTTTTATTCGTTTTTATACAACTCTTATTTTGTGTCTGTTGATAATTTTATTTAATGTCACTTTTAAATTTTCTTGAGTGGGATCTGATGATACAAATATAACTGCTTGACTTGCTTGAACTATTTAATTTATAATTGTTACTTTGCGTTTTTTGATAATCCTATTTAATATCATTTCTATAATTAAAGTTAAATTAATTTTTTGCATTGAATAATAGAGTATAATATATTATTATTTTAACATATATTTTAATATGGAATTAAATATGATATTAAGTGATAAATATATGTATATTTTAAATATGATTCTGAATGACACACACACACACACACACACACACACACACACACACACACACACACACACACACACACACACACACACACACACACACACACACTAAAATTTGACCAAATACAGATCTGAAAATAATTTTGTTGGCCCATCAAAATTATTTTGTAGAACACTTAAATATGAAGATAATACTGCAAAAATGTTGAATCTTCTAACAATCTTCTAACAATTTAAACATCGTATATGATAATTTTGAAGGCCAACAAAATCGTTTTCAGATCCGTATCTAGCTAAATTTTTAGATTTACCAACAAAAGTGTTCTTTCCGTGTATTATAAAAATATTAAATGTAGGATACACATTTAATTGAAAACGATATGTTATGTATAAATGTTATTTATTTATGTTATATTATATTCTACGTTTAATATTGATAAATCAAAATAATTTGCTATTTAACAAATGAACAAGAGTGTTGAATATAAATTATAATAATTTTAAAAGTAATTTATAATTATATCATTATTTAAATTGTCAGAGAACGATTTATTTAATTAAAAATTAATTTTAGAGTAATTTTAAAAAGAAAAAACGTAATTTTCCATTCATATTTTTTTTTTTTTTTTTTTTTTTGAAAATACACAATATTGTTAAACGAATACATATTTAGTGAGATTAAAATGGAGTTAAGTTGAATGGCTTTCCGATAAAGCAATGTATTAATGTTAATTGTAGAATAGTATACGCAATCGAGATACTTCAACGCGATTCAAGAGTGATGACGATTTTTGACTTCCCCCCCGTAGAAACCGCGACCCTATCGATCTGTAATGAAGCACCCCTACGCAGACCAGTCGCTTATTCCTCCCCTTGACCGCAGGGAGAATCGTCAAGATCGATACCGAGGTCTTGCAATGATCCGTCCGATTTTGTGTCGACCGCTATTTCGAGATATCGATGCTTGTTGTCCTATCATGCAAATCCGGATTACATCATGTATGTTCACGGCATTATTCCGAACTTATCGACAACATCACTCGAGACTGCAGGATTTATGTAGCGTTACAATGGAAGATTATTTGATAAAATACGCAGCATTTATTTCTCTTTTGCATTTACAAAAATGCCCCTTTTATAGTTATTTCAATATTTATACAAAAAGTCGATCATAGAGAATATTTTAAATAATAAAACTAAAAAAATCTTTAGTTTATGAAATCTTTATCAAATATCATGGAGACGACGTAGATCATTATTTACCTATAGAATATTTCCCATTCTAATTTTGGTGTTTGTATCATTATAAGAAAATTTAATTTGCTAAATTTGATTAACCTTGATTTAAAATAAATCTTTAATTTTACGTTAACTTTAAAACGATCCGTAACGTAACGAAAATTCAAATTTTATCGGAAAATTTATGTTGGAAAATTAATTTAATGTGAAAAATTCAATCAAACGAAGATTTTAACAAATTTTCTGAGTTTCGATGAAACTTTCGCCAATTCCTTATTTTGTCGATCAATTGCTAAATCTCCGGAACTTTAATTTTGCTCACAGCCACGTCAGCGGTGATTGTGAAAACAGAGAACGAGCACCATCATCTAGCGAGCCTGTCCGGGGACAATATCCTTGGGACGGGGGTGAGAATAGGACGCGGCGAGGACGCAGTCGCGAGTGGTAGCATCAACCCCGTTATGGATTCGGCGCAATCGGCCATGATGAAGCAAGCCGACTACGTCGTAGGTCAGTGAACTGAATTCGCGATTTTTTCTCCTGTAAATATGACGGCAATTTCATTCGATTCGTATACAGTAAAACAGTAATCCGATCTTAATCAATAGGATAATCGCGGATCTATACTTGTGCGTTATGTAAAGCGACGCGAGGGGGTGTGCTTGGTGAATTTGTGAATATGCAAAAGAGTTTAGAGTTTGTTGCACGTAAAATGGAGGCTCTTCTCTAATAATTTTATTTAATTTTTAATGATATAATTGCGAGGAAATTCTTTGAGGTTGATTTTATAAAAATAATAAACTTTTTTATGTAAAAATAATTCACGTGTTGGAAACAGTGATATTAAAATTCACGGATTTTTATATTTGACATGAGAAATAAAAATTTTTTTTAGAATTAAGAATAATAATGAAAGATAATTTTAAACAAATCTCTTCATATTTTTCCTAGCATAATAATTTTGTACAATAACAATTGATTTTTATTTCTACAAAATTATATTGATAAAATATAATTTGATTATTTGAATTCGACAAATTGACGAATTTCACGAAAAAATTTTGAAAAAGTTAGAAAATGAGTTTTTTTATCTCTTTATATACGAATAAGATTTTGGAGATTTTTATTGAATCAATATAAGATCAAAAAATTCAAAATTAAAATTTTTAATTCTATCTACACTCGATTTTTCGAATGAAATCATATTTCACATACAATAATCTAAATTAATAATCTAAATTATTGATAATATCAGAAACATTATCCTAGGGAGATAATTAAGATTGATAAGTGATAATAAGAATAAAATAAAATTAGATGAAAAAAATCATTTAATCATGAGTGAGTGATAAATACAAAACAATTTCTCATACAAAGCGCATTAGTTTGACAAGTTTTGAAGTAAAGCTCTTAATTTAGTGCAATTAGCTTTGAGAAGTCTAGTGACCTGGCCTCGCTAATAACACGATAAGAGATGTTCTTTCAAACATGATTACGAAGGCACGTAGCTCGTAATCGGTGTTTTTGCATGATTGTGACGTAGAAATTGCCTAGCTATAATAAGATTGATATCGGAGTACAATTGCACTTACTTCAATGATATTTATTGCAGAAAATGTTTGTTAAACTCTTTCAAAACAAAAAAATTGGAATACAGTGGAAATGATTATTGTAGCTTAGAATGAACTTCTAAAAAAATAAAAACTGTTAATATTGATGCAAATATTAGCATATTAATAATTCTTTTTATTGAGTCTTTTCAAATGATAATTTTATTCTTATTTTACGCATATATAAATATTACGAAGTAAAATTATACATTTCAATTAATATGATTACACTACTTTATTTTATAATATATTAATAACTGTTATAGTTTTACCGTTTGAATATATTGAATGATGAGTTTTATATTAGTTGATAAAGAATTTTTATTTCCTGTATTGTTTTTGCTTTTGATTTATAGTGATTTATCTTCATTTCAACTCATTTTCAATATTTCCAATATTTTAATATATTTACTAATTGGGATAATATAGAAATTTAGGATAAAAAAATATTTTTTTTTAAATAAATAGCTATTATATAATTATTTCTACTATTTTTTCTTTAATTGAATTTTAAAAATAAACTTTAATTGCAGATAACGTCAATACATACATCTAATCTTTTTTTTTTTGTTTTGACATTTTTTAATAAATTCTTAGTATAACGAATAAATTATTATCCAAGAATTCATGACTAATTTTTTTTAATTAATTGTGTATAAAAATTACATCTATATAGCATTCTTGATTGAAGATAATAAGATAATTTTTATCATTGTTATGAAAATTGTACTTACGTAAACGTTGCATGACATACAATCATTTTTGTAATGTTTGTCCTATCTTTTTTTGCATCATATAATAGTTCAATCTTTTTATCGTTTTATATCAGTAATTTATTAATAAATTGCTTTTAAATTTTACTAATGTACATGTAATTGACATTGTAATTGACATTCTAGAATCGCTTGAGAACTAGATGTAAGGTCGCTAATGTAATCTATTGAATATATATTGTAGTACATTTACATTAAATGTAAAACACGCTCTAGCAGATGTTTTAACGTGTACAAAATGTATAACGCAAAATTGAATGATTTTTCTTTCCTCATTTTGGAATGATGACGTCTGATTCAGTCTAGAAATATGTTGAATGCTAAATATGCTAAACTATTATTATCTGCAACGAGTATTGATTTACGGCCGAGTCACTTGACATATCGTTTAATTTATGAAACGAGTTACGTTGGTAACGGCGACGTGACAAAAATATCGAATTATAAACGAACAGGCAGGAAGCACTTTATGAAAGAAACTTACTTCGGTCAGTTACTCGCCGTAGCGTCCAAAGTTCAGTATGCCACAGTTGATGACGCTCAGCGAGAGATGACGTGGATTCAAGGCGGATGAGACAAGTCTTCCGCACGATTAATGCTGTTGTCAATATGAATTTTCCATATTCTCCCAATATATGTCTTTATCCCACTTCCCCGTTGCTAATAAATTAGTAGGATTATTTATAGTATAAAATATATTTATAGATATTAAAGATTTAAAACGTCATTCCGATGTAATGCGTATGTGCAATTTGTGTGTGTGTGTGTGTGTGTGTGTGTGTGTGTGTGTGTAAAAATTACGCATACGTATTACATTGAAGTGATACGTTTTGAAATAATATCTATAAATATACCTTATATTAAAAATAATTCTGAAAACTTTGCCATTTAATTACAACGATGATGAAAATATTATTTTAACAATGAAAAAAGATTCTGTCGTAATATAATACGATACTTGAATTAATTTTTAATATTAAACATAACAGAATTATGACAGAATCTCTTTTCCTTGTTAAAATAATAATATTTTTATCATTGTCGTAATTAAATGGCCAATCTGTCGGATATCAATATGAATATGTCACTTGTTATTAAACAAAAGTATCAAATATGTCATTTGTTGTTAATTAAATATTATTTTCTAATTAAAAATCTATCTGGCTTGTTATATCGAAATGTCTTTAGACATAAATATTATCTATATGACTGATTCATTTTATGCGTTATGAAAATATACATCACATACACGAATATTCATTTTTCACTTTTAATTTATTCGATAATGATTATCGCACAATCAATAATTTTATTAGTTAAAATACTGACAGCAGTTCGCGATGTGAGAGGTTCTGAACGCGCGCGATCAAAGTGTATCCCTAAATCGAATCAACAAGATGACACAGCACGTTAGTCAATCGATATTAATCAAATCTGAATTATATTACAGACATTGTGCTGCCAACAGTCCTAATAGCTTTGCTATTCATCGGCAATGCGATCATCGTTTATATCATCTTCCAGTTTAGAAAGAGGTGAGTGAACTTCTTCATTGCATTTCGCTGATACAAATATTTTTTGCTAAATAAAATAAATAATAGACCATAATATCACAAAATCAGTGATAACGTGGATGCTTTGACACGAACGAAACTCGCGACTTTTATAGAAAATACTTGCTTAGTAATATAATTAATAATAGTTTATATATAATTAATTTGATGAAAGCGTAACTGACAAAGATGCAGTATTTTTTGAATTTCTCAATATATATATATATATATATATATATATATATACTAATATTTAGTGAATTTTTTTAGGAAAATACATATACATAATTTTATAAACGTATCACAGACCTAATTAATTTTCTGTACTTTCCAACATAGATACAATTCGACACAGGTTTAGTTATGTCATCTATTGTCCTTATTATTTATGAAATATTAAATAAGAACAAATGATAACAAACTTAATTAGACTTATAGGAAAGCATCTTTTATCGGTTAAGTGACTTTTAGAATTTCTAATATAATATAAAACTAATTTAAAACTAAATCATATTATTTTGTTTTTCTTGTCCATTTTCTGCAAATTATAATTTTTGAAATAATGTTATGCATGAAATGAAGCATTTTCAAATAGTAATTAATACTTTTAATTAAAAATAATTAAGAAATATGAAAGATGATTATTTTTAAGTTTTGCAATTGACAATTCTTAAATTTAATCAAATGATAAGTTAAGATTGAAGACGATGAGATTCTTAATTAATTAGGAGGATAAAAAATTTTTGGAGACTTGAAAACTACGCTATTCTATAATCGATCAACGCGTTAAAAAAAAAATATATTGAATAACAAATAAATGATAATCGCTCGTAGATTATAACGTTTCATCATGATCCGATATTTCAGAATATCGATTACGTCCGCCAAGTCTAGTGCCTCTAATGCGGAGTTTTTGTTGTTGTCGAAATTTATTCGAAGATTTTCATTTTTTTACGGGCTTTAGTTTAGACGGGCTAGGAAAAAAGTTTCATGATCGCTGCCTAGAATTCGATGACACGTCGAGCGGGGGCACGTGCCACCTGCTCGCCTACCTGCTCGCCTGTAACTCGAATGACAAAGTCAGCGCGCCCGCCAGACGACGGAAGGCACACTGGAAAAAAAAAAATAAACACAACGCGCACCACGCGGCACCAGGCAGCTCGCTTATGTGACACGACCAAGTGTAATAATGTAAACATTTGGCGCGCCGCGAGAGATCAATGTACGTCCAAATATCCGTCCTGCGATATGTACATACATATTTATGTGAAACGTACGCACACTTGGATATTATTTTGTTTCCCTCTTGTTTCGAGTTAAGCTTTTCGAACAACGAGCGAGCCTGCCACCGCACATTCTCGCGGGCATATGTGTCGGGCATTAATTCGCATTAATTCGCGAGGCATTTTGAGGAGGCTTAACGGAATTGTCTAGTTAGCAACTAAATAGCAAACTCGACAATCGTTGCGATCTGATTGATATGTGAAATTACCGGATGCAAATCACCGGCTGCACTCGAGAGATTGCGTTCTACGTGAATAGAATGGATATTGACGTTAAAATTAAATACTTTTAGAATAGAAATTCCTGTGTAAATTTGTAAAGCAAGTTAAAACTTATTAAAATGCAACATAATGCAAATTTACTATTTTTTTTTATTTTTTTTATTTTTTGTATAATTTATTATAACAAATGTCCGCATTTAAATCTTGTAATAAAATTCTTTCAAGATACTCGATTTTTTTTAGGAAGATCAAAACGTCAGATAAAATTACGGTGTTGTTAAATATAACTTTGAAATAAATTTATGTTGTCGCGCGCATTTTTAAAGAGCAATTAATATTTGGATACTAACGCTCTGGATTAATCATTTTGATGAAGTATAAGATTTCTTTTTTAATTTACAAGTTATATATAAATATATACTGCTAATTTCGCCGATTGATGGGTTGTTTTATAAAAGCAAAATTGTCAATTTTTTTTTCTAAGAAAAAATTTCTTGTAAATTTCTTGTAATTTTTCTAATTTTAAATTTAAAGGCAAAGTTCCAATAAAATTCCATAAACTTCCCTTATTTTCAAGAATAAAATTTTTTGAAAACTCCACTTTTTCCAGGAAATATCCTAATATCCTATTTATATATGACTTCTGGATATTATAAATAATTTATATATGTATATAAGAAAAAGGAAAAAGACATAAAATAAAATGCGAAAAGTATATAAAAATAATAATGCTAAATTAATAATAATGATAATACGAAATTTTTATCATGGAATTTTATTATATAATTGCGTCAAAATCTTGAAGAAACTGCACGATCTGAAGATTTCATTAAAATTATTAGAAAAAGATTTTAGTTCTTTCCTCTTAATATTTATAATATTATTAAATGTTTGTAGCAATACATGATTTCGGAAAAAGAAAATTTTAATTAAATGATATACATATAGTGGCATGGAAGACACATAAATGCATAAATAAATCTTTTCTTTGCATTTCAGAAAACTTTCGGCCACGACACATGTTGAAGAGATGGCCCTTCGAGGTCCCACCGATGTGCCCAATGTGTGATGTCAGGGGCCCAGGCTGATTGCGCATATGACCACTGGTATTGACGAGAAGTCACCAACGTCTATGTGGATGCCTGAAGCCATCACGAAGATGCCACAGAATCGATCTCTGAAGGATTCCAAAGTTCTCACGATGATCCTGCGCAATTAGCTAGAAAGATACGCCGGAAGAAGCAAGGAAGACACATCTTTTCGCAGCATTCGATGGCGAAGGTGCATCTCGCCGTGCATACAGCACAGAATGTGGCTGCAGCGATTCCGAAAAATCTTCCTCTTGCATTATCGTCCACATTCACTCGGGGAAATTCGGAATCGGACGATGCTACGCTTAACACTAAGAATGCGTGGAGAGTATAAACGGAAACTTTGCATTTCTTTTTTTCTTCGTATATTTAACGCTAAGCGATTGATTGCCATATTGCATTAACAGCAAATTCTTGAGCGTTTGCTGTATTTGCTTATTTCGAAAAGTGATATTTAAAAATCGCTGCGCATAACGTAAAATACATTGCTGAAAAAAGGCCCAGTGTTCCCACTGAAAACGTTTTAAATATAAATGGACTATAAGGGTTTCGATATCATGCAACTCGTGAGCCTATTATGTCATGACTTTACATACGCATATTTACTCTGTATTATAATGTAAGGAAATAATATATTCTATACTTCGTCTAAGATTGTAGATAAGTTAAAAATAAATCAACGTTTTTGTAATAACATTGTCAAAACTTTCGTTCCAAACCTATCTTTCTTACCTATTTATCTTATTTACTTAACTCTCAATAATTTAAAAAATTTTTTAAAACACTACGAATCTTTAAAACACTAAAAGAAAAATTTGTTTTAATCAAATTATTTATCTATTTATTTTTTTTTATTTTTATATTCATTTTTTGTGTTTTTAATATTTTCTATTAAATCATTTCATTATCTTTTATACATTATAATAACGTTACAAATAATTAATAATTTAAATAAAAGTTAAAATGTATTTTTAAAAAATTCTTATACATCCTTTATTACAAAATAAATGTTTTCATTACAAAATGTAATTATATATTCATATTTTCACTATATATTCGTATTTTCACTATATATTCGTATTTTCAGTGTTAACACTTAAAAATATTTTTGTAGAGGCTCTCCTAAAATTTCTTCTAAAGTACGAACAGCATTCTGCGCACATTTTTCCGTTGTTTCGTCTTCGTCTTCTAACATCTCTGCCAAAAACGGTACAGTTTCCGGCAGTAATGGCATAAAATCTTCGCCAAGTTTTCTTGCGATTTCCACCTAGATCGCAACAGCAAATAATTGTCAAAATATAAATAAAAATAATTTGAAAAAGATTGAAATAAAGAAAAAAAAAAAACAACACGCACAAATTTGATCCGTTCATAAATTATAATCAAACACAAGTACGTATAAGTTACACAACTAGGTTTTAATATAAAATTAATTCTTCATTTAATTCTACTTGAGATATTAAACACAATAATCGCTCATTATGCGCAGAAAATATTTCACTAAATATTAAAGCAGTGAAAAAAAAACTTCTCTGCACAGTATTTTATGATATCTAAATTAAACTGACTAAACTGATCATCATATCCGATCTTACCAGTGCATTCAAAGCGGTGCTCCTGACATAAGGCTTTGCGTGCCTTGTCTTTAGCAATGTTTGGTAGACTAGTTGTTTATGTAATGAATCATCGGGAATCGCGCTGGCAAAAGAAGCTATACAAGGTACGATGAGCCGGCTGGCCCGATTCTCGTACTCTTCCCTTGTGCCCATTGTGTTTTCCACCTGGTCCACTATCGGCTGCATGAGAATCTCAAATCGGTCCTGACTGACGAAGTTGTGTGCATCGTATCCGAACACTCGGTGAAGCGTCAGCAGAATCGCTTCCACTAGCTCGATTCTGCTCAATTCATCGGGAAGCGTCAATTCCTGTGTAGTATCTGTTACGAATGTATTGTTACTGCTTAGCAACGATGCCGCGTGCTTTAAAAAGAGCCCAGCGAATAGGACAAACAAAGACTTCAAGCACTCTGCTATATTTGCCGATAATCTAAAAAGAGAAATTAAATATCATATCTTTTCAAGAATCGATGTTGAACAAAAGTTATTTTTTATTAATTTGTTATGTTTTAACGAATTAAAATAATTTCTCACACTTGTATTGTATCGAGGAATAGACATATTTTTAAATTTATTTTTATTATAACCGATCTCCAAAATAAAGATTCAATTATTAAAAATTAAAAGTCGTTTTCAATTGTTATTATTGTTTTAATTATTGTTATTATTGTAATTATTACTAATAGTTAAATGTTTAATTGTCAAACAAAGTGAGAAAATTGGAAGTGAGAATTAAAATTATCTTGAAATAAGTAGAGAACTATAATTTAATTTAATGGATTAATTTTATCATTATCTTTTTCATACCTGTAGAAAGTTATATTTCGGTGTTTATGTTGCGTATCATTCGCTGCCCATCCATAGAGCTTACCGTACAATGGTCTAAATGTAACTTCACTCAACTTCAAGACTAGTGACACGAATGCCTTACTGGCGCTCTCCTCAACCGCGACGATGTCTTTCAAGGTAATTTCCATGTTGTCATCCGTCCCTATATCATTTTCGAGGCTCTCGCGAAATTGAAGAACTTTGAGGAAGAAATCAGCGAGATTATCAATCTCCACTTTCAAATCTGCTGGCTGCACGCTGTCAAAGGACTCAGCCAGTACACTCATCAGTGATGGTATACACTTGTAAGATTTGTCATTTAACAGAATTTCATAAGTCCTGTTGATAGCCGGCAATAATACGCGTAGAGGTATGCAACTAGATAATTTTCGTGTCGTCGCCTTCAAACGTGAAACTACGACACCAATCTGCAAAAAACAAGTAAGCAGAACGATTAAGCACAAGAAAAAAACCCAATTAGCATTTTTTCAAAAAGATATTATTAACTATTAAAAATCACGAAATACCTTGGAATGTTCCGTGTCGGTGTATAGAGAATTTAGCATTGTTAATTCGGACAAGAGTTGATCTAAGTAGAGCGATAAGAAGTTTCCTAAAGACTCCACTATTTTCTGCAAAGCGCTCACTATACTAATGACTATCACATCCGGCACGTTTTGATGACAATGGGTCTTTAGTAATTTCAAAATTGCTGGTACGAATTTACTCAGCGAGTGCAAAGCATGCGTTCGCATAGAACTGCACAGTTCCGCGACGCACAATGCTGCACTGGCTAATACTGGACCATCCTTCGACCGCAAAAATTCCGTTGTCATATCCAGGATCTGTAAATCATAAATATATCATAAGTATGTTGTAAACATAATTTTAACGAATGGTAATTAATTGTTCGTTCAATTCAAATAAATTGTTCTCCTAAAAAAGATTAATATATGACTCAAGACTTTTAGAAATAAGAAATAAAAATTTATGTTAAACAAATAAATATATTATACATACCGGTTTAAAAATGGCAGGATGATTACCAGCCAATAACTTCGCCAGCAGCTTCAAAGATATTAACACTGTCTGTTGTAGAATTTGTTGTTCCTGGTTCTCTGGAACTTTCACTTCAACATCGAGGAAATCGATCAAAGATTTGATCAAACTCAAAAGATTGACGTGATCCTCCTCGCTAAATTTTTTCTGAAGTAATCTTGTATTTAGCAATTCCAAAGCCTTCCTCCTCACCGATAACAGTTCATGTTTTAGTAAATTCTTGATGCTCTGCAGGAACAGAGCGTTCGGCAGCAGACTGTTCACCAAATCCAGAACGTCATACAAATTATGCAGTAACACCTTCCAGTACTTGGCGCTTGGCTTGCTCTGGTGCTGATCGGCGATCTTCGAAGTACTCTGAATTAAAAGGATCAATTCGACTGCTAGATCATTGTAGTACTGATTCATCTCACTCGCCTCATCCTGACTTAACACGGCCACGCGATTGATAAAGTCCTGAGACGATAAAAGATTGCTAAGAAACAAGATAGCCGTTATCTTGTAGAGTCGAAAGCTCTTAGGCGTGGACTTGGTTAAGTCATAAATATGCTTGTATTGGAACTTCATCGCCATTTTTCTACCTTGCTCTTCTTCAATATCGATCGGCAAGATCTTGATAAATTTGACCACTTCCACGCAAATCTGAAATGAAAATCAGAAAAGTTCAGTTTATTTCTGGATATATAAAATAATTCCCTTAAAAAAAAATTATAAAATACTACAGAAATTTTATAGAAAATTGTCACTTTAATGAATCATTAAGTTGAAATGATTTTCGATGACTTACCTGAAGCAATCGTTGCAGTGGAATTTCCTGAGACACCTGAAGAGCAAAATCCAATCGTTGCGAGGGATGCTCGGACTTCATTACATGGCTCTCGAAAGTCAACAGATAATACAAATATAAATAATTGTCGAGGAGTTGTAACAATTTTACGAAGAGTGGCATCCGCCTGTGCTCGGGAATATGTGGTAACGAAACGATAAAAATCCTTAGCAATTCGCAAGCGTGCGTCTCATCGTCGGTCGCATTCACGATCGGTACCATCGTCTCCAGAGTCTTGATAATGATCTGAATGGAATAGGCGTCGTCCTGTCGCACCACCGTGTTGCCCATGAATGTGAAAATGGGCATGATGTTGAAGAGAGCACGGCGCATATCCACGCTCCTCAGTAACTCGACCAGCACTAACAGCGCGTGATGATGCGTCTGCGGATTACGCGACGTTCTGATGCATTTGGTGATAAGAGCGATTTGCAGATCGGCATCACGCACCGGTAATTTTTTCATCATTAGCCGATGGATCGTCGACAAGATCAATTGATTCGTGTATTCAACCGGACTCTGTTCCTCCAAGCTCAGACAGATGTTCAGTAAATCGAACAGTACACCGTAAAGCAGCTCTTCACGTTGGATGTCGGTATGTTGCGCGAATTCCAGCAAGGCGACACCGCGCTTCCATGACCGACCGTGAACCATCGCTGGATGGGATAATTGGATCTGACTTTGCCGCTTCTTTCGCTTCGTCACACTCGTCGCTGTCGTTTCCAAGTCCGCCGCTTCCTTCTTGCCGCTCAGCTTCATCGCCTCCAACTCTGACGTCACGATCGCTGCATCGATGCGGATCCGACGGATCACCTTGCCTACGGCGGAAATCACATTACTAATTTCGCAATCAGTTGCCACGTCCAACACTTTGGACAGGATCCTTGCCTGGAGGTCGCCGGCATTCTCGAAGAATGTGGAATTAATCTGTCTTAGCAAAACAATACTCGGCGACGTTTCCTCGCCGGATTCCGTAACCGCGCAGGACTCGTATTCCAGAATGCTCGTCTCAAAGAGCAACCACACTTGCTCGTCGTTCAGAGCATCAATTGTGTTTCCGTTGAAACGCTGTAGTATATTTCGTAAGGCACTACCAGCCGATCGATTTTTTGGATTTTCCTTCAGTTTTTGTAGAAGTTGCAGTCCCAACGGAGCCAATCGCTGAAGGATTTCAGTGCTGTTAACATGTATCAGGATATCAAGAAGCTGCGATCTTCGATCTAAGGGAATCTTCGATGCTTGATCCTGCTGCATCACCACATCGAAGAGCAATTTCTGAGCCTGCTGCAATTTTTTGCGTTGTTTCACTTGATGAGACACATCCGGATCTGGAGAGAGAAGAATGTAGAGATGCAGTGAAAGTTGGTCAGGATCCTGGGAGATCTCCGCGCTTCTTTCTGCCAATTTCTGAAGCAATACGAAAAACGGCTCCGCGCTAAAGCTAAAAGTCTGTGTTAGCTTTTTCAAAATATCCAATGCCACCGTTCTGCAATTATTATTACGTCTTGACAGTGAAAGTAATAAATTGGTTACAAAATCCAAATCTTGAAAAGCCCATTGGACGGATTTGCATTGATTTAGCAACAGCAAGGAAATCTGCAGACAATGATAGGACGTCTGCACACTGACGGGTTTCACGTAGAGCTGTGCGAGGAAACAGATGAGATCTTTCACCGTGGCAAAGTGCAGCTGAAAGAAGATTTGTAGACATCTGGAATAATGTTTCTGCCAATGATGATTATTCATGCCTTCGATGAAAATTTCTAGAAGTCGTAAAATCAGATTGCTTCGCTCTGTGTTGTCGTCGAAGTTGAGTTTCGACTCGGATTTGATGTTCAGCCGCCTGTGTACCATTTCAAGAACATAAGTGCCTACCTGAAGAGGCAGGATTCCCTCAGATGTGAGCTTCAATGCCATTTGAATGTTGTGGCCAGTGATGTTATTACAATCGCGCAGCAATTGGACACGTGAATACGTCTTGATCATCTCTGTGGCCATCTCGATAGCCTCCCGTGCAGTTTTAGCCGGCATTGAACCCACAGGTACTCGGCAGACCGAACCTAATAGGATCATGTTGAAGAATAGAGATGCCGCATCACCGTGCGATATTTGTTGTCGCATGGAATTCATTATGCTTTCCGTGGGTGGTAGCAGTTCATAGTTCAGGATATTGTGGAAAGCGGCGGAAGACACCGCTTCGGCGTTTACCAATTGGGATTTATTGATATCTTCTATTACGCGTTGCATATACCAATTGTTCTTAGCGAAATTGGAGTGAAGAACCTCCATAGCGATTTCTACGTCTTCATCTGTGGCCGGGAATAGATACGGTAAAGCTATGATGAAGACGCTTGTATCGTCGCTCTCTTCGCAAAGCTCTAAAAGTATCTTCAAAGCCGGTTTAGCTAATGGTTTTCTCGATTCCGTGTGACATGTCGATAGCAGAACCAACAATTCATCAACGAGGGTGCTTGTGGGTAATAGGCTAATCAATTTCTTCGTGGGAAAAGACAGTAGAGTTTTTATAACGTTAACGTTACTGTCGCAGAATCTAGCCTGAAGTGTACTCGTCATCATATCGCGAAAGCTCTCGGGCACACTCACATTGTTCTTGGCGAGTATTTCGAGAGCGGTCACTCGTTGCATGGCGTTGACGTGTGTCAATTTGTTCAGAATCTCGACAGATTCCTGCGTGTCCGTGGTACCGAAAGGCCATGAAATGAGAAAATGTAACGTCTGCTTAGAATTTTTGTCATTTTCGCTCTGTTTCATCAAATTTTTTAGATATCGATCAAAACTTTCCGGATAACTATGCTCAAAGTTCTGATAAAATTTCGCCAAGAAGTCTTTTGCAACCTTAGAAGTCTCAGTCTTGAGAAATTCGCACGTTGATACATTTGATAAAATAGCATCCACCGTATCATCATCGAGTCTAATTTGTATCAGTATGTGGCCAATCATATTCTGCACACTGGTGGTGCTTTCAGGATCTTCAGCAATAATTTGGCAGGCAGCTTGAAGAAAAAGCACAATAAATCGTGATGTGTTAACCAATTTATGAACTGCGACAATTGTCTCGGGAAACCAAGGCAGGTCAGACAATTGGAAAACCAGTTCTCGCGGTACAACAGTCAATCGATTAATTGGTGTTTGATAGAAATGAAACAGTAAGATGGTAGCTTCCTTCTTCAGATATGTCTTTTTGAAAGTATTAAGCAATAACTTCTCTATAGTATTAGCCTTGAATTTCACCTATAAATTTGTTGTAACACAAAAAAAAAACAGAGTTAATGAATATTTCTATAAATTAAAAGATAAAAAAACATGCCTTTCTCTTCGCAAATATAATTTTTATAAAATAGTATGTAATTGTAATAGTATGTAATAGTAATCGTTTATAAAATAGTATAAATAGTAAAAAAAAAACATAAGATGAAAATGTAAGATAAAAAATTATGTTTTTAAAACATACATACTGTAAAATCAAAATTATTTATTTAAAATATAATTAAGACAGAAGAAATTAAGTCACCTTCATTATCAATAACGAAACGATCATATAACTGCTTGCGGCAAAATTGTGAATGGGACTTTTCAAGCCGTCAAGAAGAGTCTGCAGTAAGTGGTTCACTTGATTTTCAGTGACAGTAGACATTTGTTCGAGTACGCCTAATACTACAGTAGTATAACTAGCGTATAAGGTAGTCAGGCAAGATGCCTGATTAGAGTAAGTCTTTGTGCATTCTTGGACATGAGTGCATAATGTATTTAGGAGTCCATTGTCTGAGCACAAATGATTAACGAGAGTTGCAGAAGCTAGTGGCACTCCATGCTTCTGTAAAGGCGCTAACCAATGCCACTTGTCGGCTTCGTCTGATAAATCTATCAATTGCAGAGCTCTTAAAAATCAAAATCATAAAATTTTAATTAATTAAAATTAATGAGAATATGTATGAGAAAAATATTTTTATAAGTTAAAATTAAAATATTTTTAGTTTACATTATAAAATATAATTATTAAAGTGTAATATAATAATAAAAATTTAATAATTTCTATGTTTACATATAAATCATTTATATATATTCTGTGATATTCATAAAGTATATTGCCATTGTGTATAGTACTAATTTTTAAATCAACATTACGAATAAAAAATAGAGAGTTTTAAATCATACATACCTAACAAATATGCGAGTTTCATGATACGGCAGAATCAAAAGTATAAACTGATCTCGATTATATTGATGAATATGATATCTGAATATCAGCCATTCTAATGCCTTGTGACAGGCATTCAGTAAAAAATAAGGAGTTGCTAATAATAAAAATTTTGCAATATTTGCATCCAATTTCTTGTTCACTTCAGCATCTGAAACAGCTCTTTCAAAGCTTACAGAGCTCTGAGCAAATAATGTCGTTTGAAAATCATTAAAAAGTACAGAACGTTTTATTAATTCTTGTAAACCACTCTGACCTAGAAACAAAGAAAGTATAGGAAATATTAGGAATAATAAGAACAAAATAATTCTACATAAATATTTCTTCTTTTATAATTTAGCAATAATTCAAATTTAAATTTTGAGCTTAAATCACTTAAATTGAGATATCCTCTTTAAATTTATAAATATAATTTATATTTGTTAAACAAATTTAACTATTAAAAAATGTGATTTATCAGATAGGTAAATAAAAGATACATACTATTTCTGTTATAAATTTTCATAAAAATGTAAAAAATTTATATGATAAAATCTTTATACATGTTTATATTACACACACACACACACACACACACACACACACACACACACACATATTTACACACACACCACTACCACCACCACCACCACCACCACCACCACCACCACCCACATCACACACACACACACACACACACACACACACACACACACACATATATATTTACACACACACCACTACCACCACCACCACCACCACCACCCACCCACCCACCCACCCACCCACACACACACACACACACACACACACACACACACACACACACACACACACACACACACACACACACACACACACACACACACACACCACAAGCAAAGAGAAAACTAACCAATACTCAATACAGTATCTCTGTCCAAATTCGCAGCTTCTTTCGGATCAAACAGCAAGCTGGGACGTTTCTTATCCTGCAGCAACAAATTCGTCTGCGGAGTTCTCAGTTTTTTAAGTTGCGCTGCTAATGACGTCGTCATTGTGAATCTATAAACAAGTTGCAATGATAAAATGTAACCTCAAATGTTAACCTGTAAAGTCTGTATCAGACTACTGATTGAATTAGAATTTCATGAGTGCGCGAGTAAAATTCACTAAACTTAAAATTGATTTTTTTTCTAACTAGTTAAATTTCAATTTAATCTCTCGACCCTAATCTTTAGTTTGATACGACTTTAAAGAGTGTGCTACAAAGGTATCGTATTACGAGGGTTAGGTATAGTACTTACGAAATTATCTTTCTCCTGTGGCGGTCCCCCACTCACACAACTAGTACCTAGCAGAAACATACACGAAAAACCACCGTGGCCCGCATGGCGCAGTGGTAGCGCTCGAGACTCATACACCTGAGGACCTAGGTTCGACTCCCACCGCGGCCAACATCTTTTTTCCGTCACCAAAAATTCTTCATATCGTGGACAACGCTCCTCCAACACCAAGCCGCCACACTCCTATCACAACTAATTTACGAAAAGTTAATGTAACTTCTTCGTACAGCAGATAAAATTATATATATATATATTACAAATTATATATATAATACAAGATTATATACGAGATATGCACATTATTTGTTTAGTAGCGATTAACAGATAACACGTGCGCAAAGATAGCCATTTAAAGCAGAGCTGCCAATTCTATAGGTGAGATTTCACGTATCACATCTAGATATTTCTCCTACTCCTATCAGTATAGTTGAAAACAGAGCGGGAAAATTCAAATATCAATATCTCGCCGCTAACGTCTTCTACATTTTCATGTAGCGTAAAATATCCAGATATTGGATTTAAAATACATATGGCTTGTGTAGCCTGGTGCTGAAATTATAAATATTATAAGAAAATATTGAATTAAATTTTTGTAAGATTTTAGCTTTCTTAACTCCTCGTGATTTTATAACAAATACGTTTAAAATTTCTACTTAGAAAACGTTCATAAAATACAAAATAAATAATCGATTTTAAGAACACAGAAATTAAGCAAGACGTCAGCGCTCAATATTATTATTTATAATATTTAATTATTTATATTATTGGCTGCGTTCCAATATTCACTGCCAGTACTGAAAATATATATTTTATATCACGTATATTGTAGATTTTTAGTGCTGGCAGTGAATATCGGAACGCAGCCATTATATGTGTACTTAAATATTATAAATATTCTATTGTAATATTCTATTGTTGTCGATATGCCTACATTCGATAAATATATTAAAGTTTAAAGCCTATTCAAATAAATTTGTATAGATGCTATACACATATACGAAAAGTCAACCAATGCGTGTGGAATCTTATATTTTTATAAGATTGATTTTTTATCTCAAGAATCAATTCACTGGATTAATCGAAGCTGTAAGATCGATTTAAAAAATCGAAAATTGAAACTTTGCACGATATCTGCTGCCACAATAAGATAGCAAGCAATTTTTATCGATTTTTATCATATTTTTGTCATTATTCTACGATGAGAAGGTGTGCCGCAAAAAACTAAGCTTAATTGTGAAGCAGCAGCTTGAAATTTGCTGCGAAGTCACGATCGAATCTGCTGGCACAGTGCTGGTATTTTACTATTTGGATTGATGTTAACACGCGGCGGTTTCATCAAACGAGTTCCGTGTGGTTCGCACACGTTGGTAAATTATCGTTCGTATTTGTTTTCGCATGATTTAACTTTATCCTTCTCCGAGATGGCGGTAGCGTTCGAATTTTCAACGTCACAGAATTCACGTGATCCTACGATGGCACGTCGCTCGTAGGTCGCGCGATGCGCGCGGCATTCAAATTTTGCCGCGCCGGCCACCCCCGCCCCCTACTCGGTAGGACAGCCCAACCATCCCACTAGCGCGCTCACGCGGTCACGCCGCAGCGGCGCGGGTGGGGAGTAGAGGGACTGTTTGGCGGCGCATTTGTTTAGTTGCGCGCTGACAACGGCCGCGTCTGCACGTGATCGGTGTGCGCGCTCGCGTTTCCCGGAAGCGCCGCGCTGCCGGCGTCGTCGATCGCATCATTCGCACGTTGTCGTTGCCCTCGTCGTCGTCGCCGTCGTCGTCGTTGTCATCGTTGCACATTGACGATCTTCTCGCGTTCCACGAAAATTGCGGACGAAAATCCGAGGCCTCTCTCGTGCCGTGTCGGAAGTGCATCTTCTCACGCTACGTCGTGCTGTCCCGTCCTGTCCCGTGATCGTCGGCTTCTCGTTGCTCTTTTCTCTCTCTCTCTCTCTCTCTCTCTCTCTCTCTCTCTCTCTCTCTCTCTCTCTCTCTCTCTCTCTCTCTCTCTCTCTCTCTCTCTCTCTCTCTTGTCGCCTTATCCTCACCCTTCTTGTTCCCGCCACGTACTAGCAGTTGTCGCACGTGTGCTGTGTCCGCGGTTTGTTGACCGTCCAAATCTCACCTGTGATCACCGCCGCCACGCTGCGCCCACGCAACGCAACATGTCCACGCTGAGCGGGTGATGGCAGAGCGCAGAGGATGTCACGTCGCAAGCAGAGCAACCCCAAACCGCTAAAACGTGAGTTGCTAATATGTTGCTTTTATCACCTGGCTTATTCTTCCGTGCTTCTTGGTGACACGTGCGTGACGCGATCTGTCCGTCCGTCCGTCCGTCCGTTCGTTCGTTCGTTCGTCCGTCCGTTCGTCGTTGCCTAGTACATACGCGCTTTGACAACGCTTTTTCCTTCGCGCGTCGGAAGATTCTGTTACTCCCATGCTTGTGTCGTAGATTTGAATATCGTCGTGTGCGGACTCGCAAGAAAATGTAGGTAGCTCTCGTTAAATTTCGCCGAATTGATTTAAACTTTATTTTGAATTGAAGCTCAAGAAGGGGATGAAAAATTATGGTTCGGGAGAACTGGCGGTTTGAACGACCGGAATATTGCGCGCGACTGGCGAAAATGTTCGAAACTGCGACGTTTTGAGAATATCGAATTCCGAAAGTACCGTATCGAAAATCGATGTGCGACGCCTATAATTAACTGATTGTGATGTAAAATGTAGTAATATGAAATAATATTTAAATTACATAATATTATACACAATAGTGAAATTTAAAATGTAAGGTTGAATATTATTTAACAAATGAAATTATTCTTGCAAATTAGATTTCGCAAATTGCTAATAGAATTGTTATTTCTCTATTAGTCTTGATTTGAAATGGATCTTAACGATAGTGTAATTATTAAAAATTTCGACATGGAAAATTCCAGAGCAACTTGTAAACTGTTTGCAAAATTTGTAATTCCACCAAAAATGGACTCAAAAGTTTTCAAACTTGATACAAACTTTGTGTTGAAACGAATTACCAAGAAAATAAAAATATAAAACTTAATATAAAACTTAAAATATAAAACGCACATAAAAACTTTTGATTAACCTAAAAAAATTGCCATTTCTTTTTTCGCTCTCCCTCCCCCTCACCTTCTCTCTCTCTCTCTCTCTCTCTCTCTCTCTCTCTCTCTCTCTCTCTCTCTTTGTCTGTTGATGGAAGCAATAAATTCCTTCGAGAATAAATCAACGACCGAATAAATTAATTTGCAACGGTGGCGAAGGAGAACGAGTTCCTTGCGACAAAACGGTTCATTCAACATCTATCTTTCAGACCTGAGGAGACGAAAGATTAGATATAATTGTTTCGAAAATAGGAATGTTTAGCAAATTTTTTTATTGCTGTATGTATAATTTAGTATTATTTGTTAATCAATTTTTCTGACATCAGAATCTTGTAAATCTATATTTTAAGTTTCTATATCTGTAACTTTATTGTACAAAGTTACTTTTCTGTTTTATGCTTAGAGAATTTAATAAAATAATATTAATAGAATAAAAATAAGAGAATATAGAAAAAAATGTTAGGAAAATTATGTTAATTTATGTATTTATAAGATTTTATAAAGAATGAAGAAAAATCTAATTTCAATAAAAAATTTAGCTTGCTTATAATTTGATATTTTTTACGAAACACATTCTTTTTAAATGTTGATAATAAAAAAAGTAAAGATAAAAGTAAAGATAGTAAAGATAAAGATAATAAAAAAATATAAGATTGATATAAATACAATAAATAATATCGAGAGTACAAATTTTTATCTAACAAATTACATATTTATTTAGACGATATGATACTCAGATGATAATAGATAACTAATTGATGATGAAATATAAAAATATTCAATAAAAGTAACATTAATATTAATATTAATGTTATTAATATTATTATTTATATTACTAATTTATATTACTATTTATACTATATTATTATTACTATACCATTTATACTATGCTATTTACCATATTTATATTACTATTTATATTACTAATGTTATTATTAATATTATTATTATTATTATTCATGTTTATTATTGGTTTAAAGACATTCTAATAAAAAATTTTGTTAGTTGCCATATTTTTTTTAACATCAAAATTACATCTATTAATCTATTAATTTTAATATTAGAATATTAATCTTTTATAAAGAAAACTGTAGCTTATGAATATGATGGAAGAATTTATTAAGTTGTGGAAAGTCACGTGGTTTACAAGAATGTCTAAAATAAGAATTAAGAGAATAAAGTAAACCGACAAGTTGCGCGTATCCGAGAAAATACACGTTGATTAACGTATTTTATATTCTGTTTATGCCTCTTATCGTTCGATTGAGAATCGTGCGAATTTTTTGCTTACCTGATAACGTGACACGTTCGGTTGCCTGTCAGCTGACCTTTCGATTCTAACGAGTCTCATACTATGAGCACGCACGCGTTTCGACATGACAGATGTGACTATCGCGATTACGCGGATTTCGCGCGCTTGTATAATTAACTCTTCGACGAGGGGGGGGGGGGGGTGTCAAATCCTCGACCGTTTGTCCGACGCAGCTTCCGAATCCTACATATAGTATATTTATCTGTGCACAGAATTTAGCTATGCTTATAGAAATCTGGGAATCCTTAAAAATATGTCAGCTAATTTATTCGAGCTTGTATTAATTTTTACTTGTAATAATGTAATTTCGAAGAATCCATGAAATTTTAATTAAAATGCGTTAATTAGCTCGATACTCGGAAACTTTCAAAAAAATAAATAATCGTATTTACGTACGAATACGACGTTACGTAGTCGCGTAATTCTTCGTCCACTTTTTCCGAGTACGAAGGAAAGCGCGAACGGAAAACTCAATCGACTCATGGCTCTCACGGCTCATGATATTATTTCCTTCTCCGTTTCCCGCGAATCGTCTCTTGCCGATGCTCGCCCCTGTTCTTTTCTCGCATTGCGATCGCAATACGATCGAGGCCAGACGAGATCCCGGGCCCAGATCCAGTGTCTGGATCCTTTTCGTCGCCCCCTTCGCGACGGGCATACGATCTCGCGATCACGTGGCTCGATCACGAAAGTTGGAACCCACTTTCACGTGGCGGCGACTCGTCGGACCGGGTCCCTCTTTTTCTCTTTCTGTCCCCTTCTTCCCTCCCCCCCTCCCTCTCTCTCTCTCTCTCTCTCTTTCTGATACTTTGTTTCACAATATTCTCGTTTTGCGAACCCATTGATTTTGTTTTGAGGAAATCATTCGCGTCCTGTCACGACAATTTCTCCACAATGCTCTCTATTTTTTTCGCCGATAAATTTATCTTTGGGAAAAATTTTACACTGAAAAATTCAGGTCGATGGGGGGGGGAAGTCTTCGTGCAAATTTCGTGTTAACCATACAAAACTCTTAAAAAATTCAGATTTAACGTTGCAGTTCCGTAAAAGAAGTATTAATTTTGTTTCAATACTACTTCTCCATATTATATCTTACTCTAATTCAGAAACAGTTTTTAAACAAATTTTATTATGTATTGTATTAAATATCGCTATATCAACCTTATCAACACTAATACGAAAATTGGCATGGATTTTTAGCGTTCCAAAAATTTCTAGGATTATTTCCAGAGGTCCCTCATAGCGGGACAGGAAAATCATGCGTTTGCGATGTGCAATGGGGCCCTCTCGTGGGACACCGACGTTAATGGCCGAGTAATTATTGCGAAGCCGGCTCGTGCGCGTGACTGCTAATTGGGAGCGACCGTAATTGAGTTAATAACGCCGTGTTAAAATAGTGGGCCCGTCCCCTCTTCCACCCGCTAATACATCTTCCCCCCTTTCATTTCGTCGCCATTACTTTACTTTTCGCATATCCTTGTTGCTTTTATTTGCAGTTAAAATAAATCTGAGATATTATCGTGATTAAACATTCCATTTAATCTATCTTATAATTTTTATTTTTTTATTAATTTGATTTTCTCATCTTTCTCCTTTTATAGACTCATTTAATAATTAATTTAATTAAGGAAAAATTAATATTTATTATTTTCTTTGTATCAAATTAAGATCGCTACAATAATTAATTCTTCATTGGATTTTTAACATTTTTTTTTAATGAAATTATATTTATTTTCATAATATGTTTTTTTCCGCGCAAGTATCAGTTTTTTTTTTTTTTTTTAAGATTTAAAATGGATGCTATCAATCATTTTTAAAACGTTTACTTCAAAATTTAATATTTCTCATATCAATTATCAAAATTAAAATACTTCCGAATTAAAATTACCTGAAAACTGATTAAAAATTTAAATTTTGCTATTTATTCGCATATATTTAATCTCCGCTTGCGCTGCTGAAAATCTTCGGAATAAGTTTCGTCGTAAAAATTTTCAGCAAAGATCGTAATCATTAAAAAGATTGGTGGAACATTATAGAGAATTCGCTAAAACATCTTCTCCCCCGATATTATTATATCTCTCGTTTTGCCGACCGCTTCTTTGACTAAACCCTCTGTCACGTAGAAATGAATTCCGCAGGAATCGGCGGCACTTTTATAACGCCGCCGATACTTTTCGCCGTGCATTGCACATGTGACGGCGATAACGATCGCGATCCGTGATTCTCGGAGCGGCACGACCGCCGCCGCTTCCCTCCCCGTCTCTCTTTCCCTCCCTCCCTCCCTCCCTTTCGATGTTTCTGCCTTTTACGGCGAATTCCGACGGCACGTTCGTACGACTCGGAAGTCGGCGACGGGCGAAACGAAGCGAAGTGAAAAAACGAAGCGAGTTTCGGCCGCGCGGGCGAAAAGCGCGCCAGCCGATAAGGTCCCTCTGACGTCGTCAATATTTTGTAGTCACTCGGCGGTTGCCTCCCTTATCTCGTATCGCACGACGGCCAGTTGCGGCCGAAACCGTACCTCCTCTCGCGCCCGGCCACGTATCTCCGTCAGTTTATAAATACGGTCATGTATAGTGCGGTGGCGATTAATCGTAAATTTGGTCATCCCCGTTCGATTAAAATTTATGCGCATTAATCGCACACTTCGTCCATAGTTCCATCACTCTTCCCGCTGCACCATTAATCTGACCGTTAATCTTCTTATTAATTTACATCGGATATTTATTTTGAAGTCTATCTACATCCGCGTGTTGTAGGCGATTAACAAAGAGAGGAGCATCCCTCGCTTCTTGAAAAAAATCCCATAAGAGGTGAAAGGGAATTTTGGTGAGAAGGAATTTTTTTCTGAAATTATTTGCGCGATATATACGAATTTACGTGTAGATGTAAATATTAATTTAATTTAAGCCCAAGTAATCTGAATTAAAGTAGCGCGTGTGAGAGACGAGAATTCTGACGTCATCGTCAGCGACATACCTTTTCGCGGAAATTGTTAGGAGATGAATTAAATTGCACCACGCGACGGGACGCGTACAATTTACAATTACAATACAACTTTACTTTTTAGATAAATCGATAAATGTACGAAAACTTCGTATACCGAGTACCCGGATGGTTGACGATAGGAATCTATTAATATCTATTCTCTATTACGTTATACAAAGGCCCGTTCCCATCCCTGTTATATCACGAAGATCATCAGCCTTCCCCCGGCGCATCCCCACGCCCATAAATAACATGGTAAATTCTCTCGTTCCCTCGCGCTAACGTCGCCGCAATTTCGAAACGAGGCGCCCGAGGCCCATCGCGCCACCTGAGGGTGCCCAGTGTTACGTAGGGCCTGTGGGAGGGCCCGCGTGTCTCTCTCTCTCTCTCTCTCTCTCTCTCTCTCTCTCCTTCTCAGGCCCCGATCGAGTATCGCGCTGGCGATCGACGATACGAAACGGGATAAAGGAGGAGGCGCCCCGCGGGGGTCTCAACGGCGACCCCCGCCGAGCACGAGCGTCAAATTAATAAGCGATGATTTTATAGAATGCTTTATTGAATCGTGTTCGCCGTAAAGAATATCTCCCATCGCTTCTCTCGCCATCGATCGCGCAAAGCGACGGTTCTCATCAACAGGTCCTCCTTCCCGCGCGTCCACCCGCGAAAAGCGGAAAATCAAGACGGCCAGATGTCTCTTCTTCAGATTTATCAATTTTCAATTACATATTAATTACACATTTTAATTAATAACAAATAAGAGATCGAAAGGAGAGAAGAAGGCTAAAGTGGTTAAGCCCACGAAGCTCAAGAAGATGTCTGAGAGACACTGTTTCAAGGGAGGCGCGTCTCCCCTTTCTTCCGCGCCGTTGTTGCTGTTGTTGTTGTTGTTGTTGTTGCCAGTATATCGTTGCTAATATGACGAGCCGACCGCGCCTCCCCCAGGAGATGTGATTCCTCTGGTAAGTTTCTCGCGTATCATCGCGTGGGGAGATCACTCGATAGCGACACCTCCGGAGTCTTTTCGTCCGCTTAATCGAATGCTCTCTTCGATCCAACGATCGAACAATCTCTCTCTCTCTCTCTCTCTCTCTCTCTCTCTCTCTGTCTCCTTTCCTCTCGAGAGCGAGATGTAACGCGAGCTCTCGTGTCGCTAATAGATACGGTGCCGAACACATTGATGCATGCCCGCCACGTCGGATGCTGGTCTTGTGTAGCCAGCCGATTGCATTCTATCGGCGCATCGAGTCCGTGCGAGATGTATTTCGTGTCCGTTGGTCAAAGGCGCGACTTCAACGTTGCGCATCTGATTGTTTTATCTCGTAAATTTATTGACGACCTAAACCTGATTCATCGATTTGATGATTTTGATAAATTATTTTATTCTTAAGGAATTTCATATTTAGGAAGTCTCTAAGAAGAGAGCTTAAAAATTATAAAAGATCCAAGTATAGAAAAGCTCAAAGCTCAAAGTAAAGTTTCAATTTGGAGCACAAGATATTTAAAGATTTCATTTTTTAGAATTCTCAAGAATCTACAAAGCGCAAAGATGCTAATTGTTGTTTTGTAACTTATTGAAAATTCAAATATTTGATATTTTAAAACGCAATACGTACCGACGATCTAATTTTCAAGTCTGGCGTCAAGTTTTTGATTTTGTTCAGTCACACCCACTGGAACTCACCCTTACATACCCGTACGAGAATCGCGACGTCCCCTTCCCATATCGTGTACCGAAAGATCCGAAAGAGGAAATCCCGCTTCTCGCTTTACTTGCGGCGGAACAAGCAGGTTATCGGTGTAAAGGTGCGTTTACACGCATGTGGAGGAGACCCTACATGTGTGCCCTCCCGGCACGGCCCTTAGTCGGGCCAACACCGCGAAGAGAACGCGCAGGAGGGGCGGGTATGAACGAGGGGGAACACGAGAAGGAAGGAGAGGAGAACTGATTCGCGCGCGGCGGACACCATTCCAGCGAGATGCCGGGGCCGTGTCGTAACAGATCGGAGTGACACCACAATGCGGTGTAGCAATTTGTAGGCTCGCCCTTCCCTCACCCTCCCTCTTCCCCTCGCTTATCCCCGTTCCACGTCGCCCCCCGTTCGCTTCAGCTTCCTCTACTGTATTTATGAGACGAGCCCTCGGTATCGGTTCCGCGCTCTCTGAAGGAAGGACGAGATGCACCTACAGGTGAGGGCACGAAGGGCAGAGTAGGGGAGGCAGGAGGGAAGGCGACGCGCGGGAGAGAAATCGAGGGAAGAAAGGCTAACTAGGCGAGATCGACGGCGCGATAGTTGTCTCTGGCGCGTTTCTTCGCGAAGGCAAGAAGGGCCTTCGAGGGAAAGAGGAGAGGGAGCGAAAGGGAGAACCGCGAGAGACGTCCCCCCCCCCCCCGGCAGAGCAGCGACGGAATAAGGGATCGGGCGAGGAGAAAATAAAGGTCGCCGATGGACCTTCCTCCGTCTCTTCCTTTTTTTTCCCGTTCGACGTTCTCTGCCCCTCTCCCTCTTGTGCTCTGAACTCACTCTTATATGTATTAAAAAAAAAATATGGATTCCGTTCGATTGATCGTCCCGGAAATTTTGAAAGATTGTGCAGACCCGTTGAAGTCGAAAGCATATTACACACGATCGATCACGATTATAGTTTAGTTATTATATGTGATCTTAATTAGAAAGAATTTTCTTCTTGGCTTTAAGATTTATTATACGACACTATTTCCTCACTCTTAACAAGTTTACGATCGAGTTATCTGAGTTTCTCGACTACCTTGTAATTTCTGTGGAAAAATTTAATTTCTAAATTTCCAATTACCTCCCTTTCGATCATTATAATTTTTGTCCTCCGACTCGTATCTCGTTTTTTTCCCCCAGTTATCTTCCGAATCGATCTCTCGATAATTCTTTGAGCAGCCCTTTCAGCAGACAGATAATCGGATCTCTTAAATTTCGATTTCGTTTTACGCTCTTACAAATATTGCTTTAATCCTGCTTTCGTCAGGCTCGAACGATAAAATACGCTCGAATACGCTCCGATTGATACCGGCGACACAACGTGAAACAACGCATTCGCAACCGCGAATCGATTACCGTTTACCTAATCCAGATTAGCGGAATCTATCGCTCTCTCCGCAAGCGAGATTATCCACGCGCCGTAGCTCGTTCGCGCGCGTCAGCGATCGTTTCGATCGTTCGATCCGAGCGTTCGATGTCACGATGTACGTGACGCTCGCGGCTGGCTAAAATCTACGATATCGCCGGCTATCAGCTCATTACGCTAATATTCGGCTCGCGGCATGTCGCGGCGTACCGTGATACTGACCGGCGGTATCGCGATCGTGCCTTTTTGCGCGTCGTGTCCGTGTATCCACACGTGCGCGGAGATTGCGCGGCGCAACGCCGTTTTTGGTCCGTCCGTCCGTCCGTCCGTCCGTCCGTCCGTCCGCCTCTTCCCGTCGCCGCCGCGCCGCCGCGCCGCCGCGATCGATCGCCGATCTTCGCGTGGAGAAATTCCGTTTGCGTTTTCTGAACTCGGGGAAATCGAGATTTTACCCTCTCTCGAGAAGGGTCTCCGTTTGTAATCGAAAGCTTTATTAATCGCTGCATGAAATGATTATTTTTCCCAATCATTAAATTTGTTAAATTTAATTTGTTAACCTTTTTTTATGTTGTCGTTTCTTTTCTTATCACGGCGAGAAAGATGGATTGTTTGAATTTGAACGATTTACCGCTTATGTTCTAATGTTGGGAGATTTAGGATTTTTATTCAAAATTTTTAAATAAACTAAAATTTTCAGAAAAATAGAAATAAATGAAATTACGAAATAAGAAGGGTAATAAAATACAAACTTATTGAAGCATGTCGAAGCTGATTCATCGACAGACTTTTTCCTATTTATATCTTACCTATTTATACTATTACCTTAAATCTTAATACTTATGAATTTGTAACTTTAATTCTGACTTTTGTAAAATTTGTCTCGCAAATACTGATGTTAACATCAAAATTTGATTCATTCATCTTTTAAATATACTCTCTTGAGAAACAACTATTATAACATTTTGGTGTAAAATTTTGACTTGTCAGAGTCAATGTGCAATAAAATCTTTCGAAAAGTTTCGACATAAAGGCTATCTTATTTTATTAAAACAGTACGCATTCGTGTCTGCGAATCTGGAATTTTGGTTACTCGAGTTCTCCTTGTTAATTTGTCCTCCGATAACTTTCTCGAAATAATTAAATATTTTCTGGGCAACCAATATCTTTCTGTAATTGCCAGTGAATCCGACGGCTGATTCACTGTGCCAGATTACAACCTTCTTTGAAAAGAAGATTGTTGCTGTAATAAAAAATGTAATTGCATCACTAATCGATTCGTGTGTATATGTTTTGCCTGCTGATGTTTTAACAGCTATATATTATATATGTATATTCCAATTATGTGTGCCGAAAATATGAACGTCTTTTAGTTAGTAACATAATTTGACTTAATTTCATTTTATCTTGGTTATTTGTTGAATTTAAGAAAAATAATACAACGTTTGTATTGATCTATATTACTAAATGGAAACTCTATAAATCTTAATGTGATGTAGCTTTATAATCGCTATAACATTTAATAAAACCATTTAATATGGAAAATATATATTATTAAAAGTCAAATTATTATTTCATATCATTTTATATTCATATTATATTTAACAGCTTTTTTTATTTAAAAAGAAATTAGTTTAAAAAGTTTTTAATTTTTGCAATTTTTTTCCGTCTATTAAAAGTTCCCAGAAAATTTTTCAGAAATTTCTCGAAATATTTCCTCACGTTTAAAATCTTAAATAAAATACAGATAAAAAAAAAGCGAGATTAAAGTTTCACAAAAACTTATGATAAAAGATAAGCGATCAAAATTTATCACGAGATCTTTTATCATAAATTGAGATAAGATACAAAAAAATCTAAAATAGGGGGAAACGGAAAATAGGAAACAAACATGAATTTTATTTCAACTACAAAAATTTTTATCAAATGAGATATAACGTCACTTTTTTTGATTTTTATCTGTTTTAGATATCTTTTATTATTCTATTTTTTTTTCCTGTTAGATGAATAGATTAAGCATATCTCTCGCATCACGTGTTCTTTTCTTCTTCCCTTTTTTTGGTTCTCCGCCCATCTTAACGTTGCTTTTAGGGATACCACGATTCGATACCATGCAGATTACCACGAGATGTCTGCGTTTTCTCAAGTCTTGAGATAAGGCAACGAGAGGAGCTAAGGTGGTTACCCGATTCCCTCGAAACTCTTTCGATTTCGGCCGCGCGATATGCGCGCCCATGCCCTTCGATCCTCCTTTTCAATCGATCAAATCGTAAACGATTTAAGATTAATGATAATGCCTGTAATGATAATGTGATCACGACTTAATAGAATCGAACAGAAATTCCACAGAAGTGATCTTTCGGTCGTCTCGTTGCGTCTGTTGGGAAAAGTCACAGTTGGTTTGCCTGTATTATATCTCTTTTATCTTCATCTTATTCATATAAATCGCTGATGTCCATTTAACGCGTGCAATCAACATCTCTCTTCTTCCGTAAGCGACATGAATCATTCCATCATGTATGAATCAACCAATATGAATACGTCGAACGGCAAGCTTTTTAATCTTATCTGAATTACAACGATGCATTAATTGTGACGTTATCTAATGCATCTATCAACACCGGAAAAATTAGAGAAATTATTGTTTTTCAAGTTTTTAAAAACATAAAATATTTATTCTTTACACATTGCGATACAAATCTTTTCGTAGTTTTTATAAAATGAAAGTAGTAAGGGAAGAGAATGCTAAATAGAAAATGAAAATGTTAATACAAATAAACTTTATTAAATATTTTTTTTTGTTTAAAATCATCTTTGCTCGATCGTAAATTTAAGAAAGAAGCGAAGCTCTCCGAAATAGAAAATTGAAAAGATAAGGCTCGATGAATAGATGTTTATCGAGCGCATCAGTTTTACAAAACGCGAATGTTAACGTAAATTTAACGTTTGTTATACAGCCGCGGCGAGTTATGTAAAATTATTCATGCTAGATTATCGCGCATCGATAAATAAATAGATTTAAGCAATTGTAAATGTTTGTAGACAGGAACGGTGAGTAACGCGAATTATCCATTCCGCCAATATATTGGGTGTCTTATCACACAAAATGGGAGTTCTATTTTTATCTGCTACATTAATTAAATCTACAACGATTTTTACAAATATGTATATAAAGATGGATATGGATATAAAAATAATTGTCGAAGTATAAAAATAAGAAAATAAAAATAATACAACATCGGAAGCGACCACAAAACTTCGTCGTTCGAGAGTCAAGTGCACCCCTTGCACTTTTCAGGATTATTGTTCCCGACAATTCACTTCTCCCCGAGTGAGATCCATCGAGATCAATCGTGAAAAATAAAGAAAAAAAAAAAAAAAAAAGCGAAGGACATTTCACGGCATAACTCGCCTTGAAATTCAAGATGCTCGTAGTAACGTTCTCGTCCAAGATCACCGGACGGTTTTCAGGTGCCTGCCATTTTACGATATCGGTGCGGAGATCGTCGTGCGTGTATCCCGATCGGGATGCTGCGCTCCCCTCCCCCCCCTCCCCCCCTCCCCCTCGCCTCTTTGCCTCTCCAGTCCTCTCCCGCGAGCAGCGCCAGTATGTATCTCGAGAGAGTGCCCCTTTTCTCCTCAATCATCGGGCTTATCCGAACCTCTTCAGATAAGAGTGGCGCCTCGGTCATTTCGAGCCGGGATACCACCAACTGCCGATCGCGATAACGTCGAAATTAAGCACGATCTCTCGGTGGCAATTAAAGCTTCCCACGTCGAAATGCGTCCCGAGAAAAGTGCATCGTTCGGTCGTTTGATTTTTTTTTTTTTTTTTTTTTTTTTTTTTTTTTTTTTTTAATCGACTGCCATAACCATAGCACGACGATCGGTTTGCGATCAAATGTAGCGAGATGGAATGAGATTTGGAACAATCTGGAACGGTTTAATTTCATGTCAATTTCGTACGTAATTTAATTTCTCGTATTAATATTAAAATATTTCGCATTGTCAACAGGAAATACAATAATAGTAGAATTTGCATCGGCATAATGGACTATTTGATTCAATTTTTGCGATAGATTTTTCTAATTAAATATACAGCGTATTTATTTCGATAAAATCAAACGTAATAAATCTAATAAATCTGATTTTTTTGCTTAGGAATCTCATGCATGAAAGATTTTATTTGTTGTTTAAGCGTTATTTGCATTAAAAATGATCGATAACATCTTCACGTTTTAAATATTGTTAAATTTTTTTAATATTTATGTACATTATTTTATTCTATGTAATCATCAGCATTCGTTATTTTGGCAGCCAATGTACGATTACTCGAATATATAAGAGTGAGAAATAGAAAGAGAAACTTAAAGGGCGTCTGTTTTCGTTAATCGGGTTAATAGCGGGTTGATTTCACGTTTTAAATTGTTAAACTTTTTATTATTATTTTATGTATATTATTTCATTATATTCATTATATACAATCGTCAGCATTTGTTACTACGTCAGCGTCAATAATATTCGAATGTAAGAGAGTGAGAAATAAGAGAGAAGCTATATGAGACTCAAAGGCGCCTGTTTTTCGTTATCGGGTTGCTGTCGAGAAAGAGGAAGGGTGGAAGAGGGAGAGGGGAATGTACACTGCTGAAGGTGTTTATCGAGCAAATACGAGCGGGCAATTAGGTGTCTTCTTCGGCAGCGCGCGCGTGCCGTTATTTGTCCGACTAAACAAGATATTGTAGTAACAAGCCGCACGCTTAAAGGTAGGAGGGGAAGAAGAACGGAGGGGTGCAAAATCTTTTTACAAAAAGATGAGCATTAGAATCCCGTTCGTTTCCAAAAGCCTTTCGCGAGCCAATTGTTTGCAGACGCTCCGTATGTCTCGCGCGAAGAAAAACACAATGGTACAAGTTTGTCCCAATGTCGCGCGCGAAAATGTGAGCTGCCGATAAGAATTTCATTTGCAAAGCAAATCCTAGCGGCTTTGCACCTTCGCTGAAAGAATTAGAAAATCTAAAAAATAGTTGTGTGCGTACGTCTTATATCATTGATACCAATGCTAATGCTTGCCTACTCACGGCTGCTTCTCCGTCTTCCGTAATCTATTACATACTTGAGGTAAAAATTACGTTCCATTGAACTATCCGATCTGTCACCAAAACCATTCGACGAACTTCTAAGAGAATTTTTGCAATAAATTTTCTAAATATATGGTGAAAAAGTTTGATGATAACATGTTACAAATATTTATATAAAATATAGAATTTCCATTGAATCCGCGAACGTATATATGTCATATTATAAAAATGTGTACTTTCGAGATATTTTCGAAAACACTCGTGACTGGTCGCGAATGGTCGAATGAATTTTGCAAAATGTGTGATAACAAAAACATATTTACAAGTATTTATATATAAATTATAGAATTTTCTATTGAACAGCAAACATACGTCGTACTGTGCAAAAATGTGTACGGGACTTTGTGTGCGGGACTTTTGTGAGCGAGACATTTTCGGAGACGTCCGTGACGTAGGCGAAAATCCATTGTTGCGGTGTGAGTTTTGCAAAATGTGTGTCGGGCAACGTACGATCGATCGGCGGTTTATCTCGCTGTAATCGCCGCGGCGACATCGCGAGGCACTTTTCTGAGGACACGCTGATAAGCGTGGGAGGACCGGTTTCGCGGATAAGACCTTGAGACGGTTCTCTCTTTCTCCCTCTACACACATACATAACACACACACATACACACATAGCGCGAGGAAATACACCGGATAAAATCGGCTGGGAGGGCAAGGGGATGGGCAAGGGGGCAGTAGGCGAGGCACGAGATTATCGCGAAAAGTCAGAAACAGTCGGGCGAGCGCTCCGCAGACGTTATCATTCGTAGTTTTATCAGCCCCTGCATCGTCTGGGGTTAGTTTCTCCTTCTCCCGCTACGTTTCCCGCTGCACTCTCTCTACCTCCCCTGGGAGGAGGGGGGCCGCGCACCCTCTTGTAGACTGACTGCCGCAACCCCCCTGAAGGCAACCCGGGTCTTCTCCACATGGAGAAAAGCGCGCGCGCGCGTGTGTGTGTGTGTGTGTGTGTGTGCGTGCGTGTGTGTGCAATATGTATGTATGCGAGTGTTTTATCAGGGACGGGACGTGATCTTTGACCCCGTCATGGCGTCGGTTTGAAAAATTTATGGCGCCTGAATTAAAAAGAATAACTGTGCACAAACAAGGTTTCCTCCTTTATCTTTCTACAGGAATGATCTTTATCCTGTTTGTCTCTATTCCGTTCTTAGCATTTTATCTACATTTCTCTGCTTTCTCATTACTCCGTATTCTCTGAATTTTTTTTATCATGGAAAAGAAGCGACACTCTACTTTTGCTTTTTTTTTTTTTTTTATCGGGAAGGATAAAACTGTACTTTTTATTATTGCTGTTTTCTAGTTTTCTTAAGACTTAAATTTTTAATCAAAGATTTAATTAATTAGGAAATCAAATTAAATAGACAAAAAAAAATTGATTAAGTAAAAATACAATATAATTGTTACATTGAGATAAATAATACTGTGATACTTTTACATTTTGTATTTGTAATTACTAATACACATATATATACATACACACACTTTCTTCAAAATTTATTATTTATAATTAAATACATCAGGCAACAAGACTCCTCTCTTTATCTTCTATCTTTTTTCTATCTTCACCCGGGATGCTGATATGTACATAAATAAAAACAATCATCAATTAACTTTTTGGTTTTCGATATATTTAACAAATTGAAAATACGTATCCTTCTTACTTATTCATCAAGCGAGTTCTTTTTCTATCTATCCGCGGAGAGAAGATGCTCCCAAAAAACTAACTCGTCTTAAAGTTTAAGATCGATAACAGGTGACTCGGGGAAAAAGAGGAGAGAAGGAGAGAAAAAAAAAAGGAACTCGACCTACGCACCGAATCTCGCTCGCTTTCTTCTCCGCGTTCGCGCTTCAGCGTGCGGCTCGCGGATCGCCTCGTACGCGCTTGTGTGTTTGTTGTGTGTTTGTGGGAGTGTCTGAAAGAGCGCGTGTGGCGTGGTGTGCGGTGGAATCCTATCTGCTTAAAAATCGTCTGCGTGCCGCTCACTTGGTTCCATTCGCGAGGAGAGGACGACGACGTCCGGCTTAATGCATTCCGCGCGAGATGGAAACGACGACGGCGGCGACGACGACGACGACGACGACGACGACGACGACGAAGAGGAGGAGGAGGAGGACGAGGACGATCGATCGATCTGACGAATGTTGCCGTCCGTCCTCGTCCTCGTCGATTCTCACACGGTTCGACCTGATCCTTATCGCCGAATGCGGGGTACAAAAGCGCGCAGGTGTGCCGCGTGATAAGCCTGCCTCTCTCTCTCTCTCTCTCTCTCGCGCGCGCGCGCGCGCGCGAAATTTCATGTCGATTTTGTAAAATGAAATGGATGAGAATTTGAAAAAAGCTCTCGATTAAATCATTCGACCAGGAGGGAAGATTTGAAAAATCTTGACATCGAAATTATATTAAATTTATTTTAACAGAAAGCTTTCAACGTACGATGCATAAGGATATTTTTTCAGCTAATTCAGAGTCTCTTTCCAATATTCCACATATTTAATTAAAAATATTAAATAACAGTGGTGACAGATGCTTCTTGAATTAGAATTAAAATTTCAAGACAGAATCAAGATAGAATCGTAGGTCGAGAAAGGAAAGAAGAATATTAAGCTTCCGTCATTCGGTCCTCGAGAGGAAGCGATTCGCGAAATCACTTCACTCACTCGCATAATTCTAAAATATCGTATCGTGCGATATCGCGACATTCTCAGTACAAGATTTTCGTGGATTTTCTGGATTGATCGAAGGGTCCATCCCAGAAGTGTCCACATATCCCGCGTTACGTTGCATTCAGTGTACGTAAGAAGTCCATGGACAGATCCGACGGTGCGGTACGTCGTCCTTATGCCGGTACGTCGCGTCCGGTACCGGCACGATGCAATATGCACGCGATCCGAGGCTCGATAATAAAGGGAGCCTTATGCAGGCGAGTGTGTGTTTATGCGGGGCGCGCGAGAGGCTGAACGTGAACGAGAGAACGAGAGAGAGAGCAAGAGTGATAAAGGGAGAGGGGAAGAGGGGAGACCGTTATCGGTATGCGCAACGCTGTGGAAGAAGAAGAAGAAGAAGAAGAAGAGAAGAAGAAGAAGAAGAGTGGCCCGACGAGAGGAATGCTCACAATGCTGTAATTTCAGTGTTTGATCTTCCCATCTCTCTATGGGGATATTATGTGGGTACTCTCTCTTTCTCCTTCACTGTAAGCGCGCGCGCGCGCGCGCGCGCGTGGTGTGTGTGTGTGTGTGTGTGTGTGGGTGGGTGGGTGTGGGTGAGGGGAGGCCGGTTTTATTTCACCCGCATTATTATTCCGTTGGAAGATCGCGCGCCGATTCCTCCTCTCGTCGAGTCGAGCCGAGGCGAATCTCGCGAGCCGCGCTTATTTATGGATGAATTCTCTTTTAACTTTCGGCAGGGTCCCTCCCGTTCGGGCGTTCGCGTTCTTACCGTCGTCTTTACCGTCGTCCTTTTTACCCTCCCGTCGGAGTGTGTCCTTACGCCGCCGCCGGCGGTTAAGGGCTTGTACTTTACGCTTGATGTTTGAAAAAGCGCGAATTGAAAAGTATGGACTGGATTATCTGATTATTTTACATGCGTGATGATCTTGTATCAGCTACTGTCACACTAGTACAGCTAGTAAGCTAACGTTATGTATATATTTTTTAAAATGTAAATAAAGTCTTTTGCGGAAATTTAATACTGGAAGATTGCGATTAATTGTGATTAATCACAATCTTATTTGCATATTTAAAACGCTGTTGTTTAGTGCTTTTAATATAATTTTGTAGTGTTAAATTGGGTTTCATGTATAAGTGATACTGCAGTATGCTCAATATTAAAACATTTTATAGCAAAGAATTTTTTTTAATTTGATTTTCTAAATTTTTCTCTCTCACACACACACACACACACACACACACACAGAGAGAGAGCTTAGGGAAATCTTATATCGTATTTTTATTGCTAATAAATCTGTATACTCTCATACACTTGTCATCACACACACATATATATATATATATATATATATATATATATATATATATATTTACGTCATTGTTACTGTTCGATATTTCAGATACTTAATCTGAATGATGATGAATACCTAAATATAACGTCTATCTGGTTCTGGGAACGACTGAAACGAAAATGGAGGACGTTAATGGTATCGAACGCAATTCGGCTACGCGGAGAAAGAACGAAAGAAAGATCGCGAATTCGTCTGACGTACAAGACGACGATGGGCATTTGGGATTCTTAGAAGTCCGCCGAATATCGGTCGAGTATCTCGGTACCCGAGAGCGTAATCGGTCCATCATCCGGTCGCCCTCTTGTTCCCTCTCCCTCTCTCTCTCTCTCTCTCTCTCTCTCTCTCTCTCTCGTTTCGTTTCCTTCGTACTCGTGCAGCCTCTTTTACTGGTTATTCGCCCGATGGAAACTTTCCTGCCGTCGCACTCATTATTACTATCTCCGTCCGGCTGACCATCATCATCAGCTGATATCCTATCGACGACGGTCCTCGGCGGCGGGCGGCCGTTCCCTTCTTTTTTCCTCCTTAAAAAGCGACGACGTCATTCGTCTCGGCTGCTCTCGCTCCGAGTCTTAATTGTATCGACCGCGACGATGAATAATCGTTGAACCCGTTGAGACAATCGCCGAGGAATAATGGAGACTTTGGACGTGTTAACGATAAAACGCGCGATAATAAACGTTCGCGCCGCGAACGTTTATTTCTTCTACACGACACGAGGGATTTAATTTAATTTAATTCGATCGGACTTAATTTACTTTTGCGATGATTGATTTAACTCGAAAAGCCCCCCGTCACACTTGCACGCGGGCAAAAAGTGGAAGCGGATAATTTGAATCGCGCGCTTAATGTCAACGCGAAATGAGTCGGTCATGTTCAACGGCGACCTTGACGAGTGTAAGAATGAGTGACTAAACGTTCGCAACAAGAAACGTTGTTGCACACCTGAGATAATAAGGCTGCAACTTAAACGGCTGCAGATATGACGAATTAATCATGTTCTACAGTCTCGCGATAACGATCTCTGTCCTTGAAACACTCAGTTTCGCGAAAGTGCGACTCATTTTTCATTCAGCCTGCTATCTTAAAAACTTCGGCATATTTATTTTATAAAAATAGAGTGACTCGCGTGAGTCGCGCAGGAGGGCAGAGTTCGGGGAACATCTTTCATAAAATTTCAAGGATCCGGGCGAGCGCGGATAAGCCTTGGGAGCGGGGGGGGGGAGGAGGGGAGGGGAGGGGTTCAGGTGACAGGCTGGCTCGACAGATAATAATGAGAATATTTCGCCACCCCGTCATTTCGCTTCGATGACTCGTTACTCGGAATATTGGCGGCGGATAAGCGCGAGCCGCTTGAAAAAAAAAAAAAAAAAAAAAAAACATATTATCACGCAGATAACGATTATGAATCATGGAAATTACCTATTCCGAGCTCGGCCGCCGTCGCCTCGCGCGTCTCGGGCGCGATGCACCCGACGCCGTTAAGGACGGCCTTATCGCGCTCGGATCGCCGTGTGATCCCCTCTTATCGAGCGCGAGACAAGGAACTACGTATAATTTGTGTCCCGCCGTTAATTTGCATTCATTTGGATAAGCGTAGACTTGTCGCCGCGAGTCGCCGCCGGAGGAAGAGGATATTTTTATCACACCTCTCTTTACGGTTTCATATTTTCCAGCGTATTTATAGCCCTCTAATTAACAAAGCCGAACAGTTGTATCGCAGTTGTATCGGTTTTTTGCGCGTTAGATAATAACCGGAAAATATTCATGAAAGATGATATTAATGGGTGATACAAGCGCTAATAAAATAGTACTTCGTCCAGCGGCGTAACGATAATGGCACGCTAATTAAGCGTAAGGTACATCCACTCGAAAATCTATTAATTCCCGCTAATACCTCGTCGTGCCTGTAAGCCAAAATTTCACGGCAGCGCCGCCGGGCTAAAATCGATACGCGCCGTTTATACGCACGCCTCATTGAAATTCATAATGTTGCAAAACCGGGCTTACACCCCAGCTTTCGGGGAACGTGAGCAGAGCAGTGCTTCGCGTGCCGCAACAAAGGCGTATCTGTAACGTACACGTAGATTAAACGTGCGATACATCGGCTTTATAAAAATGACGGCGCGGTGCATAAATATAAAGAATGCCGTGAAATAATTTACGATGTGCGCAATACACGAAAAATGCTGGAGCGTACGAGTGCGTTTGGTGAAATAGAAACGCGATATCTTTGGAGAAAAGTCAAACTGGCGGCGAGAAAATTTGCTTCGTGCGATCGTAGAAAAACAAAAAAAAAAAACAAAAATACGATAAAATAACGGGAGGAGAAAGGGAACGGTCGCGGTGCACACATTTTTCAAGACAGTCGGTACAGCACTTATTGTTCCGCCTGATCGCGGCCGTCTTTATCCCGCGGGAAAGTCATCTCTTCTCCGCTTTTGTATCGCGTTCTGCGTCCGATATCGCGGCGGGCTCAGGCCGATACCCTCGCGGTGATCTCTGGGACAAGACAACAATGCAATCTGCAAGTGCATACAGCGGGGAGCCGCGATCGTTGGAAAACAGCGGTCGCTTATCGGTCGACTCCGCCGACCGAGAGACCGGACGAAAATCGCGCGGCGGCGACACGGTCCAGGAAAAAAAAAAAAAAAAAAAAAAGAAGAAGAAAAAAGAAACGAGCGATCGACGTCCCCTGATGTACCCACGCAGAGATTGCATTTGATCGTTTGGTGTTTTAACAACACGTTTCCGACAACGTGGCCGCGGCGCTTCGATTACACTCGAGAAGATCGCGTCGCGATTTAAAATTCATCACACGCGATTCTCGCGATGGAACGGGGGATGATCGGGAGAATTATGACGCGATCGATCTTTCTCTCTCTCTCTCTCTGTCTCTCTCTCTCTCTCTCTCTCTCTGGGAGTATAACGATGCATACAACTTATCTTGTAATGATGCAGCGAAAGAAGCCGCGTGAAAACATTCACCAACGCTGATTCGTTCTGCAAAACACATTATCGTCATATTCGCGATTGTCGATGCAACGTTCTTCTCCCTCTTTCCTCTCTTTTCCTCTTCGTCTTTCTTTCTCTCTCTCTCTCTCTCTGTGAAATTGATAAAGATTTGTAAATAACAGTACCTGGAAAAAGCATCCCCTGGAATAAGCATCTTTGTATTATGTATTATATATATGAAACTTTATAATTATAAGAGATCATTGAGGAATTTTTTTATTTATAATAATTGTCTGTAAAATAGAATTAAATAGAAAGTAAAATATAATTTACTTAAAATTGAATCTTTCCTTCTTTTTTAACACACATTTACGAAATTTCTTACGAAAATTATAAGAATTATTATAAATTATTATTATTATTATATAATAATAATGGTCGTAAAATATTCCAAATAAAGATATAATTATTTCTCAAATTTCAAACTTTTTAAAGAATTAAAAAAAACAGTGGCACAATACCTTAGTCTTTTAATTGCTTAAATAAAATTTAAATACAGAGCGGAAAAATATTATTCCTGGATTTTCAAATCTTTGGAAGGATTTATTTCGGGAGTTTGTCCGGCGGTTTGTCTGTTCTGTTCGAAAGATTAATCTGCGCCTAAACTGCGCGGCTATTCGCAATACGACAGGGGCATAACGAGGAAATGTCGAGGATCAGGAGGATGACGAGGACGATCGACGTGTCCCAGGACGTGTCGCCAGGTTGTGTCGGTGGCATCCGCGAGCGCCCACCTGTTGACATCGGGGGGTGAGATCCGGGGGTGGCAGTCGTGGGAACGCCGCGGTGCGGGCGGCACGAGGTAGGTAGGTAGGTAGGAAGTGTAACGGTTGTGGTGGTGCCCGGGCGCAAGGGTGCTCGTTCATTATCTGCCGCTCTGAAAGCCAACGGCTGAAAACGGCCGAACCGCCATATTCCGCTGTCGCGCTGCGAAAAAGCAGCGTCGTTTTTGCGCGGCTTTCTTTCACGGATAATTAACACACCTCTCGCAGAATTTTTATGGAAATCATTGTTACCTTTCTATAAATTATTTATGAGGCATTCTCTCTCTCTCTCTCTCTCTACTAGTACTTAACTATTTCATTATTTATAATTTTTACTTAATTTATATCCTATTATTTTCACACATTTATTGAACTCTAATGAATTTATTGTAAAAATTAAGATTAAAATTATTTTCTAATTGTTTGCATGAAAATATTGCAAGTGAAATTTATTAGACTCATTACTGCTTTAAAATAATTTAACCTTTAAACTTGGAGTATTAATTTTTATAACTATTACCTCTTCTCTTATTTTGTAATTTATTTTTCAATTCTGGAAAGTCTATATACTATATCTGAAAAATTTTTAATGCGTTTCTCAGTACTTTCCTTAATCATTATGTCGTCAGAAAAAAAATGCAATTCTACGAATTATATTTATTTTTCTTTATATCATCACTTTATCCTTAGGTTTGCTCATATTACTTTTGTATCTATCTACATCTCGTTATTCGCGTAACCGTCGCGTAAATCTGGTTTCTTGAATTCGAATCGGGCTTATTGGCGTCGCGACGCGTCGCGTCGCGTATCGACGAGGTTTTGCAGCTTTCGCGCGCCGTGGACGCATAATGGCGTCGCTCTATTGACAGCCCGCTGTAAAGATCCGAAATCGCGATAGCGGTCGCGGAACGTGACCGAGGCGCGTTTTCACGACGAACGCTTACGTTACCGTATCCCCGAAGAAACCCGACGGAGAGATATCGCCTGGGTCTCGCACTGGCTGCTGATAACGACGACGTTAAAAGCTCCATCACGAGCAAGTATATCGTGATGTCGATATATCGCGCCGCACCTCCACCACCTCCCCACGCATTAATCGAGGCTCGACAATAATTGTAGTTGTAATACACGTTGAAAAATAATAAAGTAATACAAAATATTTTTTATAATTATATATGGAAATAATATAATATATAATGACGCTTATGTGCAGGGTGCTTGCTCTTTTTGAAAAAAATTTAGAATGTTTCCGAAAAGTTTCCTGAAATTTTATTAAGATTCGGCGAATTTTTAAAAATTTTGTTTTTAAATTTAAATTCTATCTCTTTCAAAAAATGTAGTAAAATTATTATCAAAAAATTGTACTTGTAATTTTATTTTTATAATGTCAACCGTCAGCAAATCGTCAATTAAATCAGAATTTTGAATAAAAATTTTTGGAAAAATCATGAATTCTTCAAAAATCTTTTTAAAAAATTTTATTAGGCATTTTATTATTGTATACAAAAAATGTAATATACAGCTTACAGTTTATTATTATTATTATTATTATTATTATTGTGAAAGTCGCGAATAAAAATTTCTTTATATGAGGAATTGTGAGTGGGATTTCCTTATAGATTATCGATAATATAGAGTTCATCTTATCAGTTTCATCGGAAATACAAAATATCCCAAATATAGAATCCGTCCTGTAAATTCTGTCAGTGGCGTCCTCGAAACGTAAGAAAAACGTTGCTTTCTTTTTTTTTTTTTACTTACGTTAGTAACGCTCGATGAATTTACGGATGAGTTCGAAGATGTATGGATTATTGAATTTTTTCTCGGAGAGAGAAAGAGAAAGAGAGAGAGAGAGAGAGTGTATCGGGAATTATAAATAACGCGATTAATCGCCAAGCGTAATTACCCCGAGCGATATTGGCGCGTCATTTCTGTTGAACGTGCACGTCTTATCGTTGATGCGGTTTAAATACGCGCGAGTTTGATCGTGGCGTAATTCTCATCATTACCCGACGCGGACGTGCCTAAATTGCGGAATATATATCGCGGTGAGTGTCCCTTGCGGAATAAATTTGTT